>NC_052505.1:46153036-46421743 GCF_014356525.2 Nilaparvata lugens | reverse complement strand
GTATTATAATGCCTCAAATAACCTATAACCCTGGTCAGCATACAATGTCTAGATTCAAAGATCAAAATCAAATTTTTACTATAACTTTTATGGAAATTTCCATCCAATTTTCTCTATTATGAGAATTATGTTCTCAAACTCGTGTGATACAGTTTGTCTGTATTTATGCAGCTTGAAAAATTTTAATTTGAAGAGCAACTCAATTATTTTAGCCAGAAACTTACAATAGATCATCAGATATATCTTGTCGAAACAACTTCAGATTATGTTTCTTGCAGCTTTCAGTTTTATCAATAATTTCATTAATCATTGATAGTAAGATTGAGTAGGTAAGCTTTTCATCATGCCCACTGGTTGGGTGCCATTGTGTGAAGTTGTGCTCCTGGGGGGTTATCTCTTATGATAGAGTCCCACGTTATGAAGCTATTGTGAGAAGTTGTGGATTGCAATTCCTTCACAGATAATACGATGTTTCTGGTATTTATAAGAGCAGTCTCTAAATTCCCTCTTTTGCGAATAAATTCACAAAAAATTAAGGCCTTCCGGCTCGCAAAATTACTGGGTTCAAACCTCAGCTCTAGCTCAGTGGTAGAAACATGAATTTTATAAGTACAAATAATCACCATAAGGTTCAAGGACCAGGTATTGATAATTCTTACCGCTGCTTCTATGAAGTTCTTGAAGAATACCAGTAAGGAAATTAAAAGAATATTTGATGACTGATTATCAGTAACCATGTACCACTAGAGAATAATCAGGACCAACTATAGTTGTTTCTAGTTGATTCTTAAAACGCTCGTCGTGAATACAAGTATTCACCAATATACCCTTTCAAAATTCCTTAGAACTTACAACGCCAGTTCTTGAAGTTCTCTGGATCCTTATATGATATAACTGGAACCTTATTAATATAATTTCTTAATATATTGTTCTGGCTGATGAAATGAATATCATCAAAGGATGATAAATATTGAGTGCTCTGAATAAGGTTAATATTATTTGATTCAATAATTTTAAATGCTGCTAAATATTGGTGGTACCAAAACAGCTCAAACTATATAACACGAGATGAGTTAGGATATAATAAAAAATTCTATAAGTTTGTATGCTGACATAAAACACAAAATATATTCCCACAAAACAGATATGCATAAAATATTCAATAACTCTGTAATTCACTTAAATAATCTACTTTTAAAATCTGAATAATTATCACAGGCTTTGCTAATATTCACAATAATGAATTTCAAATTCATAAATATATTATATTTAATACTGGTACTTAGACTTCCAATCAATATAAAATTCTGCAGATAAAACCTGTTCGGTCTATAAGTTTGATATGATATGTTTTGTTCAATAAACAAAATTAATATTTAATAAATTAATATTCGAACATGAGATCTCAGGGCTTTTAATATGAATTCGGGCAGTGCATGGAAGTAAGCTTCCTACATATAATAAATAAATTTATAAATGTTCTTGTGAACTATGTGATATTGTTCAACACGTGGTGACTTTTTATTTTAACTCTAATTAATTGGAATAGCGCTTTTTTATTAATTATTACCCCACTGAACGTAGACAAATGAGCTCATTTGGTTTGACTTATCACTCACTGACTGAAGTTCTGGATGTTCTCGTGGATTGAATTAATTATTTCCAATAATTAATTAGGTAGGCTCCTTTTCGTCACTGCTGGGCTAACGTGTGATCCAGATTTTTATAAGTTTCTTTCGAATTAAAGCTATTTTTATGGGAATCTTTACAATTACGAACTCTTTGACAGCACTGAGTTCACAAACAATTTACATTTAACAAACATACATTACATTTAAAAAAGGGTTTGGCTTAATAATTCATTAAAAAATTTTTAAAAGGAATAAGAAAAGACCCTAAACTCCATGTGCATCCTCTCGGGTTGGGATCTTAAGCCAGAAGAAAGAGGTTTTCAGAAAAATTTGCTTCTTCCTAGAATAATTCTATAAGCTACTCTCTGATTGGCCCTCAATTTAATAGACTCAATACAATTGGTTGCCTTGGGAATCAGGGCTTCCTCGGCTTTATAATAGAAAAAATTTAATAAAAGAAGTTTTTATACAGATATATGGGGTATTTATCTTAAATTGAATTCATAAATAAATCGTAACATATGATTTTAATAGATAATACATTTTGTTTTTATATGAGTTTTTTATACTCTTGATTTATCATGCTTTTTTAGATTATAATAAATATTTATACAGAAATAATAGCTATTTGTATTTCTACACATCGACTTCCTTTAGTATACATAATATATCCTTTATGAGTGAATTTTATATGATTCAACCGGTCATATGGGTTGATCGAATAATCAGCTGATTCATTCAGTATTGGTTCGGATAATTATCGATTTATCCAAGATCGACTAATTCTTTTCAAAACGTAAACAAGTAACTCTAACCTCAATGTTCATGCATTTTATTTTATTTTTTTTTATTTTTGTAATCCGCCAATAATAATTATGCCGCTTTATAATTTTTTGATCTTACCAATGAGTTCTCATAATTATTAAATCACAATAATACATGTTTTCTTATCGTTGTTGATAATGCTATTACTCCTAATCACTAGTAATACTTGATTTGAGTTGATTTACTCTTTAGATAGGTCTAACCTTCTTTCCAATTTTATAGTTCTATTACATTTTATTGGCTCATTTAGAAATATTTGGTGGTTTCAAATTACCACGTGACAACTTCAATCTGTCAGTATAGCATTAGATGTAGAAATATGAATTCACTTCAATCTGTCAGTATAGCATTAGATGTAGAAATATGGATTCACTTTAATTTGACAGTAGAGAATTTTTCCCTCTCAAAGAGATTTTTTCCCTCATCTAGCATTCACCTCAATCTGTCAGTATAGCATTAGATGTAGAAATATGGATTCACTTTAATTTGACAGTAGAGATTTTCCCTCTCAAAGAGATTTTTTTCCCTCATCTAGCATTCACCTCAATCTGTCAGTATAGCATTAGATGTAGAAATATGGATTCACTTCAATCTGTCACTATAGAGAGGGAATTTTTTCTCCTAAAAGGGAAATTTTTTTTCCCTCACCTGGGCAAGGAGAGAGAGAGATATATTCGTGTCTCTCCTACATTAACACCTCCCTCCAGATACTCCTCTATATCGTTAATGAAAAGAGAGAACAGAAGTGGGCTCACCAAGCAGCCTTGTTTCACGCCTGTACATGTCTCGAATGCTTCCGTCAGACCTTCCTGTCCCCAAACTCTAGAACGTGTCCCTTCATACATACTTCTCAATACTCTGATGATCTTTGATGATATTCCGATTGTGGATAATTTATAAAAGAGAGAGTATCTGTCTATTCGGTCGAACGCGGCACTGAGGTCGACGAAAAAGGCATACAGTTTCTGTCTCCTGATTCTGCACTTGATTTTAGCAATGCTGACAAGATTAAATATATTGTCTACTGTGGAGTAGGACCGCCGGAAACCAGCCTGAAATTCGCCCAGCACATTGTTCTCTAAATTCCAAGCCTCAAGTCGTAGCAGTAGCACACCTGCAAACAATTTTCCTATGGCATTCCCAAACGATATTCCTCTATAATTCGATGGTTCGTTTCTATCACTTTCTTATGAATTGGGAATATTATTGAGCTTTTGAATGCTTCTGGAACGACTCCCTTCTCTAATATTCTATTAAACACATTAACCAGTCTTCTCTTGTAATTTCCGGCGCGTTTTTGTAGAATTCATAAGCTATACGATCGTCCCCTGGTGCCTTTCCATCCTTAGCTTTCAGTAAAACCTTGTTTAGTTCTTGCAGTGTTATTGGTGAATCCAATATATCTATTGAAATTTCCGGCTCTGCATAGAGAAGTCTTTCACACACAACAGTTGGATTCAAGAGCTGCTGAAAATGTTGCATCCAGTTTTCCATAGAGATATTAGCACCAGAGTAAAATTGTGTCTTTTTCAGTTGTTTAACAATATTCCAAATTCCTTTGAATCCGATACAGTATTGAATCTTTCAACACAATTGAGCCAATAACTTTTTTTCTTTCCGGTAAACATTTGTTATATTGACATCTCTTGCCGACATACTGCTCTCTAATAGCTTCACAATTTGTCCTTCTATAAACCTTCAACAACTCAAACAATTTCCTTCTCTCTGCTCTACATTCCTGGTCGAACCAATTCTGTCTTGAAGAATATCAGTCTGTTTATTCTTTAGTTTGATACTATTTAGAGGGACACATTCGTATATCAAACTTACCAGGCATGTAAGATGTACCTCTAGATCCACATCCGTCTCATTCCGTGCATCCATATTCTCCACTAGAGCATTGAGTTTCCTCTGATAGGTGTTCTTGTTTTTGAATCTATTCATTCTTTCTACAAGTAACCCTTCCCGTAGTATCGAATGAGAGTTCTCTATCTCCAAACCGGTATGCCCTTACATATGGAGCATTCTGGAAGATCTAGGAGTTCAAAAGTGATGAATTTGTAAAAAACATTTATGATAAATATTGTATAAATCGTAAGAGATGTCGATGGGACTTGAAAGTTATGAAATTTTTTTAGAAAAAGACTTACAAAGTTGCTCGAGGAAAATAAAGTTAAATATTGTATATGACCTTAACACACAACTATCACCTGCCTAAAGTATGTGGATATGTGTATATCATTTTTTTTCCTGAATTGAGAGTGCACTCCTAAAGGATTAAAGATGTTGAAGTGGCAAGATGCTCTCCTGATTCTATGTAGGACTAATATACAGCAGGCTACACAGACAAAGATATCAAGGATTTTGAGAGAAATAATATTAGGCCTATACTCTAATTGATGTTTTCACGTTTTTAATTCTTTATTCAATGATCGATTTATCAAATTCATTAGCATTGAGTAATTTAATTACAAGAGAGCCAGGGAGAGCATGTTAATTTTCAATAAGAGAGCAACAGGTATTTGATGTGCAGGCTCTTACAAAATCGATCATTCTGAAAAATTCAGCCGTCCAAAAGTATTGAATTTCTAAAAAAATTGAAAATAAATACTTCATAAATCGTAGGGAATGTCGATGGGACTTGAAAGTTATGTGCTTTTTGAGAAAAATACTTACAAAGTTGCTCAATTCAACATTAAAAAGATAGGAATAGACTTTTAGAGCACCAATGACGTCACACCGACCAGCTGGTTCGGATTTGTTACTGCGCATCTTTTCGTGGCCACTACCATGAGTATTCTAGGTACATTGGGCGTACCTATGTACGCCTATACGCCTGTATGCATGTATCATGTTAGGGGAAGGGTCAAGCTACTTAGAAGTCATGGTGCGAGGGGAGTGAACAAGATTGTCGTGTTCATCTAAGGCGCCCAAGGCAAAACTTTTGTTGACCATAACACACAAGAAATGAATTGAGAGGGAGATTGAACTTGGTATAGAGTGGTTCGAAAGTTGTCCCACCAAAATTGTCAAAAACAGTGACTCATATACATGACAGTCGCGTGGGTGAGGCGACCGAGGTGGTCGCCTTTGGCGCCGTGGCCTGGGGGGCGCCTCGGCATCATAAAAAACTACATTTTTGCCCAATTTTAGATTTTAACAGCTTGTGACAGTGGATGATTTCCAATCTTCTCCTAAATAATAAATATACTGTTCACTGGTTGTTTGTCTGACGCCTGCGTGTAATGTGACTGGGCGTAGTTGATTGCACAGAGTACATTGTGTTGTATTTTGACTGTCAGAAAGCGCCTGATTATATATTATCTGCATAGTAGATCAATGTGAAATAATAAGTTAAAGATTACTATAGTATTTTTGTTGTCTAAAGCGATTTCTTTGGAAACAGGAGCATGTGATGTTTGCTGTTCTCATGTTCATGTACGGTACTCAAGTAGAGGCACCAGAAAATTCTCCGAATTTGAGAATAGGCTATTGTTTTCTCCTTCTGAACATTTTTATCCTCTCCAATTTGCTCATAGTGAGTGAAGTGTTGAGTTTAATTTAAAAAGTTCAACAGCAAAGACATTTTCACAAACTTGTGGGTTGCACAATTCATTTTCCTGACAATTCCCGCAGCTAGTGCAGAACGTAGTTTTAGCAAAGTCAAACCTATTAAAATGTATTTGCGCTCTACAATGGACAAAAAAGGCTCAATATTCACTCGCGATACTCTCGATTGAAAATGAAATTGCATAGAAACTGGATTTTGGAAAAAATTTAAAAACGTTTGTTTATGTCAAATCAAGGAGAATACATTTCTGTGTTTAAGTTTTGAGTTTTATTAATGTACAGTTCCTATTGAAAAGACAAGACAATTTATAACCATCCTAAAACGAAATATTGTAGTGTCAAAGACGCAAGACTGCTGACAGTGCTGACTGTATGTAAACTAGTTGTTCTATGAACATTAGACCTAGCGCTCAGTAATTTACATTGACCTGTTGTTATTTTTCCTCGAAAATTAATAAATAATTTATCAAAATTAGAAAAATCCTAAATATACATAGAGCTTTCTGTCCTATCGTACCGTGACTTGTCGTCCCGGAATGTGAGTGTGAGCGCCGTTATCGAGTCTGGCTGCCGTCGATACGCCAATCCAATCAACCCATTAGAGAACATTCTGTGTTGTCGTGTTGGCAAAAAATCAATGTGTTGAAATTAAAAAAATAAACTACCATAATGCTGATTTCCTACAAACTTCATTTCTGACTTTTCATGATTTTAGAAATCAATTTCTTTTCAATAATATTTGTTATTTGTAATCATCAGATTAAAAAAGAAAAATGTAAAAAAAATGTTTTCTATCAATAAATCCAAGCTAGAATCATGTTCTCAGCTTATGGAAGAAAAAGATAGTAGACAACTGTCTACTAACGTTGATGGAAAGATACATTTTGAAGATGTTCAATGTTTTTGAACGGTTAGTATTGTAGTCCACTAGACAGCTGATTTATGATGAATAATTGTATAGTCTGATTTTTACGGTAATATTGGTGTTCGAATAAAACTCCTTTTCCTTTTGTATTATCTTTAAAATGCAAAATTTTAAAAAACCCTATGTATACGTCGACGCGAAATTCTAAAAGGACATACCTGTCAAATTTCATGAAAATCTATTGCTGCGTTTCGCTGTAAATGTGCAACATATAAACATTTGAACATAAAGAGAGATGCCAAACCGTCGACTTGAATCTAATACCTAACTTCGCTCGGTCAATAATTAGTTTATTTCACTTCATATATTGTGACTGTAAATATATTAAAGTAGTGAGTGAGAGATCCGTGATGCTATTAAGCTGGTCGAAATTTATGATATATACACATCTCAAGAGCTCAACCCAAATGAAATGGATTACGGAATAATAACAATAGAGAGGAAGCCGAAGACCGTTACCGTCCTGTTACAGTTATTTCGTAAGTCAAACGAAATCAAAATCATTAATTGTCCCAATGTCGTTACAAAAATACAGTTTGTTTAACAATGTCAGGTACAATTACAATATTATAAATAATCATAAGATCAATATAAAACATAGAAATTACTATAAAAAGCTGTGTAAACAACGCTTTTTTAAAAACTCGACCTCCAAAAATTAGTCTATAAAGATATTGAGTCAATTAACAGTACACATTCTTGAAAGGTCCACTGTTACATGGATAGTAAGTCTCCAAAGTACACTCCAGTGTACAACTTGCCATGCTAATCGCGTTTCTTTGACCCTCTAAATTCTGCCAACATCACATCAAAAAAATCCCATATTTTTGCACCACTCTGTATTTCATATTTCAAGATTGTCCTACCATATCTTGCATATGGAAAAGTTACGGTCGATTTGATTGATTGATTGATTGATTGAGTACTTTATTTATGTAGATTACAATATATACTGTCTTATACACTTATATACAATAGCTTACAATACAGCAAAATTATAGATGAATTTACATGATATAGCCTAAGTAAATAATTATTGAACTGTATATGATATGAAAAAGCAATTTGTAATATAATAACTATAGATAATAATTATATTGTTATGCATCTACATAAATTGGCGGAGCTTTGGACATATCAATGTCCATTCTTCGGAAGAATATTAAAAATATCCTCCCCACTAACTCTCTACCAAAACGTTAATTTCATTATTTAAACTAAGGATTTATTTATTAATGGAAATATTGTAAAAGTTTTGATCAATATGAATATTTAAGATAAAAAAAAACAGAAAATTGATAAAGTAAAATAATTATATAGGTAGATAAGATCAAATAATTGATTAATAAAATGAAGTAGGCTGAAAGTAGATCATGGTAATCAACTTTCAGTAATATACAGCAGTATGCAGTGGATAATTGAAATAACATGAGTTTATATAATATATATATATATATACAATTCGTTCTATAACAGGTTTAAAGGTTTGTACTTGTGGGATGGGTGGGGGATGGTTGTCATGTGATCGTTCTAGGGCCGGACAGTTTCAGTCATTTGTTCCAAAAGATGTTTTTTTAAAGTCAGGATGAAGCTCGCTCGGCTCTCGATGGACCTGGTAGAAACAGGAAGTGCATTCCATGCACGACAGGCACTGACTAAGAAGGATTTTGTGAAAATAGTAGTTCGATGATTGGGTATCCTTAAAGTACTTTCTCCGGTTCTAGTATGTGAAGCATCTATCCTCCTACCTTCAGAGACAAATTTGAAATCATCTTTAAAATAGTTCGGATTACCGTATTTCAAGATATCTCTAACAAGCTTGACTATTCGAAAAAGCCTTTGATTGGGAAGCTTCAATGTTGAACTAGCAATGTGGGCTGGGGTGATATGATCATGGCGTTGGAGAGAGTAGACGAAACGTAGACAATAATTTTGGCAACGCTGTAGTTTATCATTCAGAGTGACTTGCATATCGTTAAGAACAGAATTACAATACATTAAATGTGGGAAGATGAGAGATTGAACCAATAATAATTTGATGTTTCTAGGGAGAATATCGTGCATTTTCTTCAATACATGCATGGCTGAGAATACCTTTTTACAAGTTTTGTTCACTTGTTCTGACCAGTCAAGAGTATTATTCATAATAATGCCTAAATTTTTAACTGAGCTACAGTAAGGAATGTCATTACCATCTACACTAATTTTGTGAATCGATTCAAGGTCAATATTGTTTATAAGACGAGAATATCCAATTATAATGGGTTGTGTTTTGATGGGATTAAGCTGAAGGCCATTTTTCCTTGTCCATTCCACTATCAAATTGATATCCTGATTCATTATTCCAACTGTTTCATTAATTTTTGTTATGGGACAGCTTAAATATATTTGAAGGTCGTCTGCATAAGTATGGAAACTGGAGAATTTGATAATGGAAGAAAGGTCGAAGTGAAGAGGAGAGGGCCTAAAATTGAACCTTGTGGTAGGTACTCCATGCATAACGTTTTTCCAAGTAGACTTTTTGTCACCGACAGATACACATTGTTTCCTACCTAATAGATAGGATTTAAACCAAACTAACGAGTTGTGACTGAAACCAAGAATAGCCAACTTATTCAGAAGGACTGTATGATCAACAGTGTCAAATGCTTTAGAAAAATCGAATAGGGTGAGGATGGTGCATTTTCTTTGGTCCATAGCTAACCTTATATCATCAGTGACACGGAGCAGAGCTGTTTCAGTTGAATGGAATTTTCTAAAGCCCGATTGAAAGTTATGAAGCTTACTATTGTTATCTAGAAATTTTACAACTTGAGCATGAATGAGTCTTTCTAGCACTTTGGACAATGCAGGTGAAATACTGATTGGTCTAAGATCCTCAACTTTATTGGGTGATGGAACTTTATTTAGAGGGCAAACCAGAGCAAACTTCCAGTTTTCAGGGAAAATGCCTTCTTCAAGTGACTTGTTGAAAATGTATGTAATGGTTGGTAAAACAGCAAATAACATCTTCTTGATAAATTTAATAGGAATTTTGTCTACACCCGTAGCATTACTATGAATACGTTGAATTGCTCTGAAAGTGTCTTCTTCTGAGATTGGATGGAAATGAAATTGATCAGTAATTGGTAAATCTAAGTTTGTAACCTGCTCTTCAAGATCATCAATATGATTAGCAATGACAACTTCGTCGCGTTGGTTGGAGTGTGAAACGAAATGATCATTTATATTGTTCAATGGTAAGTCAATTTGTGGATTCGATTTCTGTTTGCCAAGCCCGAATTCTTTTATTCCCTGCCAAAGTGATTTAGAGTCTTGTCTATTGTTTGTCATAAACGAATTCAAGTACCTAATCTTTGAGTTCCGTAATTCCTGTTCAACTCTATTTCTAAGGCTCCTATACTCTATCAAACTGTCCAAGTCAAATGTCTTTTTAAATTTTCTATGTGCTTTGTCTCTACATCCCATCATCTTAAGTATGTCTTCAGTCATACACGGTACTCGTCGTTTTCTATTAATCCTCCTTGTCACATAAGGTGCATGTTTGTCATACAAAGTCAAAGTCCAATTCTCGAAAGTCTTGACCATGTCATCAACTGAGGGTAACGCTTCAATTTGATGCCATGGAGTCTGAGCCACATCAGTCAGGAAGGCGGCTTCATCAAAGTTTTTGAAGTCTCTATAAGTGATAATTTTCTGTTCTGGCTTAGGTATCTTATGGGAAAGTACACAGTAGATCAAATCATGTCCAGAGATAGCTGGGACTGGGATTTGGCCTGCTTGAACAACCTCGTTAGGATCACTAACAATGAGAAGGTCAATGAGTGTGTCAGATTCATTAGTATGATGAGTTGGATCGAGAGGTAAAATAGTCATGTTTAGGCATTGGAAAATAGTAGTCAGTTGAAAGTAGTCAAAGTTACGATTTGTCATGTTCAAGTCGGTGTTCATATTCTAGTAATTCATATAACTAGTATACGGCTATAACAAGGCATAAGTGAAAGCAAGGCACTTTCGAAATCTGTAAAATGACCTATTTTTGGTGGGCGATAACAGATACCAACGAGTAATTTATCAGTACTAGATAAGGATAATTCAAGTAGCATAAACTCTGGTCTGGAACAATACTCTTGTTTAGATGTGATTAAAACTTTTGTTTTGATACCATCTTTCACATAAATTGCTACACCCCCACAAGCTTTATTTAATCTATCATTCCGGAAAAGATTATATCCAGGTAATGCAACAAAATTTGATGAAATACTAGGCTTCAAAAATGATTCGGAAATTGCAATTATATTGAAGTCCTGAAAACGGAAGATTGCTCTGAGTTCATCAATGTGGCAGCTGAGGGATTGGACGTTAAGGTGAGCAGCCTTGAAAAGTTTTTTGGAAGAGTGGAGCTTATTTGCTAGAAACATACCTGCGTCATTATTACTATTATTGAAATAATCATACCTACTTGAGGGCGAGCGAGCTGATGTGTCAGTGAGAGGCATCATGGAAGCAGCAGACCAATCGTGAACCGACCTCAGAACGACACATGACGGGGAAAATGGGGATGAAACTGTTAAAACTTAACCCAAATGAAAAAGTCTCTTGATTCGAGTGCATCATGTATGCCTTGACAGTTCGGCTCCCTTCACTATTTTAAAAACACTTGTTCAAAAAATTCACTAAACACATCAATAAGATGTAGATGTTGTGATCTGTGGAGTTACGGTGATGAATAATTCTAATGGTGAATAATATGAAGATTGAGGAAGAACTGGTAGTGGGAGATCTAGTCCAAGTTGAGATAGAGCGAGTAGGTAACCAGTAGTGGAAGAATCGAGTCCGAGTGGAGGTAGAGCGAGAAGGTATCTAGTAGTGGAAGATCGAGTCAAAGTGAAGATTGTGCGAGTAGGAATCCAGTAGTGGAAAGATCGAGTCCAAGTGGTGACAGAGAGAGATGAAATCCAGTGGTGGAAGATCGAGTCGAAGTGAAGATTGTGCGAGTAGGAATCCAGTAGTGGAAAGATCGAGTCCAAGTGGTGACAGAGAGAGACGAAATCCAGTGGTGGAAAATCCGAGTCCAATTTGAGATAGATAGAGATGGAATCCAGTAGTGGAAGATCGTGTTCAAGGTGGAGATAGAGCGAAAAGGGATCCATTAAAAACTGCAAAAGAGAAGAAAAAGCCAGCAGAAAAACGAAAGATCTTTGAAGAAAGTTATCAATTGAGAAAAGATACATAATACAACTGATAATGAATAATATTTGCATAAAATGGAAGAGGAATAGTATGATTTAATGTGAGAAAGAACCGAATATCAAATATGGATATTAGTGGAAAGTAATCAGATAGAAAGAGAAAAGGAAGAAAGAGAAATAATAGAGATAAAAAGAGAAATAAACATTTGAACATGCTGGATAGCTAGTGGAAAAATCACAGGGAAAATAATGATATTAATGGGGAAGAAGAGAAGAGAAAGAAGGAATGTGCACAATTGAGAAGAAATTATGAAACTGAACTATAGAATAAGAAATAGAACATCGTATTGTGATCTTGAATTGATCAAGAAAAGAAGAAGAAGAAAAGAAAAAGAAAGAGAAGGAGAAGAAGAAGACGAGGAAGAATAGAAAAGAATAATAATCATCATTGAAAAAATCAAGAAATGAGAAAGAAAAATAAGAAGTAGAGGAGACGCTTGAGAAAGAGCTAGATTATTTTAGATAAGTTTAAAATAGGATTGAACGGTGAAGTTTAAAAAAATATTATATAGTATTAGAAGTATAATTAACTATTGGGAGTTGCAATAACGATAAAAGTAGTAGATTGAGAACTGTAATATTTTAGTGATGAATGTCTAAGATAACGTTAAATGAAACACAGCCCCTTTATAAGCATATGAACAGACTACCCACCTCTCTGTTCCATCAATAACTCTTCACACATTAGCTTTTATTGTTCGAGCTGTGGCAATAGTAGAAGATATCATTATGTACACCTAATATAGAAGAGATTACTATCTATACCTATAGATTACATCTATATCTATAACGTATGTTAATCATCCATTTTATTTGTAATTTAGCATTTCGAAAATAATTATTAAGTATGGAAATACTTTTGGTAAGAGATGTAATTATTAGTAAGAATAGAGATAATGATTTTCTTAGTACCCTCTGGAGTAAAGTAGTTGATGCATTGAACGTATTTTTGGGAATTAATATCAAGATAAATTATTAATCAGTATTAACATTAACAAATGTGGATCTCTTCAGTTTGAAATAATTGCCTTATATATAATCATAAGTAGCAGTGGAAGGATTCATTTATAGAACAGAAAGCCAGCTCATGAAAAATGCCAAGGTATATCTACTGTGAAATCTATCAATAGGAATTTCCTATTATTGTAGTGAAGGGCACCTTAGTCATTGAATCCTGAAATGATTTAATTTACCTTTATTTTTTGAAGGTCGGTCATCCTCTCGACTGTGTGGACCCTCTTGGATCCACCCTCGCCGATAGAGATCTTAATCCTCCCGTCAGATGACCAGACATTCCTGTGCCCATGACGGTCGGCCGCAGCGTTGAGGATCTTGAGACGCTCCGCAGTCAGATCCTCGTGAATGGTGACGCCGGAACCCTTCAGCTTCCTCTTAGCGTCGAAGATCATCTTCCTGGTCCAGTAGCTGCAGAGTCGAACTATGATGGGTCGGTCCTTGGGTTTAGCTTGCCCTTGTTGTGGTGGTTGACTCCTTCCAACGCGATGCGAGCGGTTTACATCCGCCAGAGTCACGGGCACGTTCAGCTTCTTGTTGAAGACATCGAGCGCCAGCAGGTCCATGTCTTCTTTGTCACTCTCCGGGATCCCTAAAATACGTATGGAATGTCGGCGCCCATATTGCTCGAGGTCGTCGACCTTCAGGTGACAAGACACCTCCAGCTCACGAATTCTATCGTGCAGCTGTTTGTTTTCCTCCTTCAATGCCTGAAGTTCCTCGAAAATAGACTTCACAGCCATTGATACAGCACAATGGACAGACTCTTCGATTTGCTGTCGAATAATTCGGAGGGTCTCTTCAGACAGTGATCCAGAAATAGCTGGCCCTGGCTTCGGAGCATTGACCTCGTTCTTCGGCGTGCCTCTGTTCGGTTGAACCATCGTGTACCGAGGTGGATTTACACTTTTATAGACTAGGCGAGAAGGTGAACTGAAGAATTAGGAATGTTTTTTCAAGATAAATAGAAAGAGTGTGAGTTAATCAAAAATATAATTACACTATTGAATTTAGCTCGAGAAACTGAATAACTTGATGTATAATATCTAGTGAATTGAACTGTATAACCCTACGAAATATCTGTTAGAAGACGGAGCCGATCTGACACACGTTTACTCACTCGACATAGCCAAGAGAGGAAAAGGAGGCTTTGAAGGAGACTCTTCAAGTCCTCAATAAAATGAATAAAGTCTAGGAATATCATTCCAGCAATTTTATTCAATTCAATTATTTAGAACTTCATAATCAATTGATTAAATGCTCTTATTTAATATTATTCTGAATCAACCAATTGAATTTATCAACTTGTGAAAAAAATATTTACTATCATTTGAATAAGACGCTATAGGCGGCCCTGCAAATTTAAATCTTAGCCTCACAAAATGAGTGTTGCAGCCAAAACTTGTGTTAAGAACCGGTTTTCTCCCCACTTTGTAAGTTAAACTAAACACACCATTTCTCCCCGGATTGTGGGTTGAAAGTGTACACACCATTTTCCTCCCTGGTGTGTAAAGTGAAAGTGTACACACATTTCTCCCCGGTTTGTGCAGTGAAAGTGTACACACATTTCTCCCCATTTTGTAGGTTTAATGCGTAATTTTTTTTTCAAGTTAACAGAAAAAAAATGTTACAATTGTATGAAAAACATATTAAAATACCTTATAAAACAAAAATTCAATCTCCAACATGTGTGTAAATGTGTGTAAATCAGCCTCCCCGCATTGTATGTTCATTTCTCACCTCCCCGTTTGTGGCCTTGTTCCAGTATGTGTGTGTGTGTGTGTGTGTGTGGTGTGTGTGTGTGTGTGTGTGTTGTGTGTGTGTGTGTGTGTGTGTGTGTGTGTGTGTGTGTGTGTGTGTGTGTGTGTGTGTGTTGTGTGTGTGTGTGTGTGTGTGTGGTGTGTGTGTGTGTGTGTGTGTGTGTGTGTGTGTGTGTGTGTTGTGTGTGTGTGTGTGTGTGTGTGTGTTGTGTGTGTGTGTGTGTGGTGTGTGTGTGTGTGGTGTGGTGTGTGTGTGTGTGTGTGTGTGTGTGTGTGTGTGTGTGTGTGTGTGTGTGTGTGTGTGTGGTGTGTGTGTGTGTGTGTGTGTGTGTGTGTGTGTGTGTGTGTGTGTTGTGTGTGTGTGTGTTGGAACAAGTATAATACGGGGAGACAATCAAGTATACACAACACATTAAGGGGAGGTGTGTACACTACGGGGAGACCCCGTATTGTCAATGCTCAATTTTAGTAAAAATCACTTCTACATGCTTAAAACCATGTAAAAACGTAATAAAAAGAAATCTCCCCATTTTGTTAGTACTCTACCTAATTGGGATACACTCCAGTTCCCAAAATTGCCACCACTTTGTGCTATGATTGCTAATACACACTCACACAAAACTCATTTACGGATTGGGCATACAATGTGGGGTACTTGCATATCCCTGCAAATCTCCATTTTCTCCTCCACTGTTCGAAGTAACTGGTTTGCTATGGGATTTGCCGTGAATCCATGAATCAGCAGCTTATTTCCTGTTTCAGACTCATCGATTCACAGCTTAGAGAATATTCATAGTAATTTTTCTTGTGACATACGAAGGGAGCGAGGATACATGCTTGCAGAATGTATTGTAGTACTGATTTTTAGTTATTTGGTACAAATAGTCTGTAAATGTTTCTTCACAAAAAATACCCTCTGCTAACCTCACAGTCTTTGAAAATACCTGTTTTTCTCCAAATAACTCAAAAACTATTCATAGTGAAAAAATCCAGAACCGTTCTCAAGAGCACAAAATCCTCTACAATTCAACGCCAAATTAGGTTCATCATAATCAATGGTGACTGAGACATGATTCTTGGAAACACAATTTCCCGAATTGAATTTGGGATATTGCTAGAATGATGGGAATGGGAGGTTTGTTAAGATTCAAGAATAGCACGTCAGTAAGTTTATATTCTCGAACAGGCTTCACTGAGAATTTACTTACTGATTTGCAGAAAAGTAAAAAGTTGGTAACCTGACATTGTATCTCAAGACCAGGATAGCCTATGATAAAATGAAATTTGTCTCTTTGCTTCTCCCCATATTGCCATTTCCTTCTGTGTCTGTCAATATCCTTGCGAAAACTGTCTTGTGAACCTCAGATTGAATATTCATTTTACTTGTGTATGATATGCTCACTTTGTGTGAAAAGACTTTGTTCCGGAGAAAAGATTTAGTAATCATACCCTGCTCAAAAAAAGTAGTCACTAGTTCTCAGATAGGGAGGGTAGCGCGGGCTATCACTCAAAGAGTCAAGGCATTCCAAAATGATTTATCTTTGAGAAAATGAAGAATGAGAAATCAGAGTTGTGTGAGCAGTGAGTCCTTCCAGTTCATATTATTAAATAAACCGATTTGGGTAGCTGAAGTTTCTCAACAATGCACCATAAAATGGAGCACGGTAATTCATCACTATCAGAAAGATATAGTAGTTCTGGAATCTCTATTTTTTCAAATAAGCACAAATAGCAAAAACGCAATGTAGACCAGGGGTTCCCAAAAAAAATGTTTCTACGGACTCCCTCACCTACCAGCAATGTCGAGGACCACCCCGGAATTTAGAGTTGGGAGGCACTGTAAAACGTGCACTTTCTTGAATCCCAGTACTGAGTAGCTTATATCCATACGTGGAATGTTTATTTGAATGTTATAAATGTATTATAATGATAAGCCGAATTATCAATTTAGAATTTCCAGTTTATGGATTGTTTCACCTATACTGGTCACAATCATAACCGACAATGAATTAGAATAAAAATAATTTATAAACGTGGGGAAGGATAGTGATTCCATCAATCGCATGTTAAATTCGTGAAAGAAATTTATATAAACACTACACATATATTAACCACTTATTTCTCAATCAGAAAAATAACTTATTTATCAATCAGGAGAGCGTTATAGATCCCAGTTTATTTATCCTAGCTTCAATATTAATCTTGAACAGAAATCAAGAAAAAGAAAATTATATGAATCCTATCCTTGTTGTCCTTGTCAAGATGAATAAAATAAGTTGGTGCATGTATCCAGGTTTTATTCAAATACTGTAGAAATGTTCAGTTGTAGAATTATTGCTCGGAAAACTGTAAGTGGGGTTGTATTATACATTGAATTATAAACAAGCACCTGTCAGGCAGTTCTGGTTTATTACTATGGCATTTCAAAACCTCAATTCAATCGATCTTGGCCAGAATAGAGTCTGTTCCACAAGTAAAGGATTGGTTCGCAGCTTAACCAATGGGAGATTGGATATGATAGACTGTCATTTCCAAATACCTCATTCAAGAATTAATGATAATGCATTATTTGTCTGGAACCAGGTATAATCTAGTGCCACATGCGGGTAGGCTGAAAAGAGCATACCGACGACACAGATTGAGAGAAGTTAAGAAAAATGCTAATGCGCTATTCATATAGCAGAGGCTGCAAATCCATGTAGGGATGCTTGGAGTTTCATCGATTTCCGTAGAAGCAAATCAGGTGATTTGGACCAGAGTTTTGCAACTGCAGATGAGATTAGTCGGTTCTGTGTTGACTAGTTCAGGTAATGATGCTGGCTTTTCTGATGAGATGACTGAATCCTTAGCTACTCTTTAAAGAATTCCACTTCTTAGGGAGCATTTTGAATGGATTATTATATGAATTATTATGAATGGATAATTATTCAATTAAGTCGTCTTTTATGGTTTATTATTGTGATAATATCATCATTGTACTATTGAAAACTAATTATCAAGGAGTTTTATTTTTATTTATTATAATATTGTTTTTATAGTTCAATTTGTGCATCATGTGAATCATTTCATGATTCATTTGATTTGATTATGTGTTATTATATTATTGATATTGATATGTGAGCTGACATTTGTTGTTGTGACATTTTGTCAATGTTTTAACTTTATAATTTATCTTGAATTGTGATTCACCTTAATGTGTGATGGGGTTGAATATTGAACAAAAGTAGACCACATGCAACGGACTACTCCTACCACAATAATCTGAATGGAACATTCATTCGATTGAAACTACTTCAGTTTTGCCAGTTTGTACTTTGATTTTTATTTTTACATAAAACTGAAATAAATGTGAGATTCTTGTATGCATAGTATCTTTGTGAGTTCTCAACCAATTTTGTTCTATAGATATGTGAATAAGATGTCAAGTCTAAAGTGTTGAAAAATCAACCATGGATATGAGTAGGCTAATAAAAGAACCAATTTTTGATCGTTTTATATTTATAGGAATATAATTCCACAATGCGGAGTTTAACATCTCCAAGTCATGAATTAATTGATGAGCCTCCTTGATAATTACTGTTACATCTCTATCTTTTCAAGAAAGAAGCATATTTTATATTATTTAGTACTCAACTGAAAAATATTATCTTTAATTGTGTACATCTGTACGCAAGATATGTAACGAAAGGAAGTACGTACAATTTCGAAATATAATATAATAATAATATTGAGGGTGATGCCTACATAAGCTCTTAGGCTTGTGCGTGGGTATTAAGTGAAAGGGATGATGATGAGAGATGACGACTAGGCTTCTTTTTAGGTAGTCGGGACCGACGACTTATTGTCTCCTCCGAAAGATTGAGTGGCCGTATCCATGTGATTGTGCTGTGGTCAAAAACTTTTGCCCGGGTCGAGACCGAACTCGGGTTCTCTTGATTGTCAGACCGTTGCGTAATCACTTACTCCAGTGGTTCTCTCAAAGTGTGGGGCGCGACCCTAAAGGGAGGCGCGAAGCTTGGTTGAAAAATTATATGAATTTACTTCTAAAGATTACGATAAGCATCTTTCTTCTCTCATTCTTTTATTCTCTATTGATTGATACATCATCAAAATTAAAGGGAGAGAAAAAATAATGACTTTCCCGAAGCCCCCCACCACTCTCCCACATACAGGTGAAAGCATTTTTCAAATGATTGATACATTTTTAAAGGACATTGACATGTATTGGGGCAAATGTGTAGAAATTTGTACAGATGGAGCTCGGGCTATGTCAGGAAAGTACACTGGACTTCAAGGGTTGATCAAAAAGGTAGCACCAGAAGCTAGATGTACACACTGTAAATTCATAGGGAGGCTACTTTAGCTGCAAAAGGTGTGACTCTTGAACTTGATGGAGGTTTATATGTGGTCGTTGAAACAGTCAATCTCATTGAGGCTGTTCAGTACACTTTTTTATTATTCAAATTGGATAATATTTTTTAATATAATTGTTAAGATCATTATAAGAGTGAGAGAACTGAAATTTTTAAGTGGTCCAATAAGCGAGTTATGGGTTGATCATAACAATTATATTGAAAAAGATTATTCAATTTTAATAAAAATAAAAAGGTGTACCAAACAGCATTAAAGAGCATGAAGTCATGAGTTTCTAGGATTCTCTGTGAAGACATGGACTCAGAACACACAGCTCTACTGTTTCTTACTGAAGCTCGCTGGCTATCAAAAGGAAAGGCTTTAACAAGAATATTTGAGCTCAGACATGAAGTTTTTCACCAACTCAGATTTTTTTGCTGCAATTAGCATGCATGGTGGATGCATCTTTAGGTGGATATCTTTGAGAAAATATATGTCCTAGCCAAGTCTTCGCAGAGAAAAGATGCAAACATTCAGCAATGGACTGAAATTATGGAAAGCTTTGTGAAAAAGCTAAGTTTGTACGAGTGCGGTTTCAAAAGTGACAACTTGGAGCTATATCCTAATCTTGAGATTATTAATGAAGGAATGTATCTAACATTTCATACAAAAATGTATCTAACTCCAGCCAATGAGAAGAAATACGTTTTTGAAAATTTAGAAATCCTCAAAAGTAGTTTCGGAAAATATTTGTATAAATATAAATATAATTTGTTTATTTAATATAAATATAAACTTGAATGGTTTGGCATGGATTCAAAACCCATTCAAATTCTCAATCAATGAGTAAAGAAAACCTCATTGATCTCCAAGGTGACTCTGCGCTTAAAATGAAGTTTGAAGAATATTCTCTCACATCCTTCTGGATTGGTATGCAAATGGAACACCAAATTTTGAGTGATAATGTATTGAAGATATTGACTCCATTTGCGACAATTTATTCGTGTGAAACTGGGTTTACTGCTCCAACTGCCATGAAAAATAAATATAGATCAAGACTGGTTGTGACCCAGGAACTTAGAGTAGCGTTATCAGAGCTGACACCTCGTTTCAATGGACTCTGTGAGAAAAAAACGAGCTCATCATTCCTCATCATTCACACTTAGGCTCTTTTTATTGTTCAATTGCAACAAAAATAACAACTATGTACGATAGTACCTGAATAAATTATAATTGTTTTTATAGAATTAGTTGTTTTATTATGATTGAGACTATCACCCCATTGGGTTATGTATAGAACGTGCTAAACTCAACTAAATAAATATTGAGTGTAAAATATGTAGGCCTAGGTAATATACGTACGTATACGTATATGTACAACATGCACATTAGTCTATGCTTATACATGTAGGCTTACAGCGTTATTATGCAGGTGGGGCTCGAAAAAAAGTTTGAGAACCACTGACTTACTCCAACGAGCCACCCACGTTCTCTCTATCTATATATCTTATATATATTGAGGAAGAAGCCTATTGAGATTTGTAACATTAATGAAAAGTTATAACGAAATAAAACTTCTCTAAAGGCCCACATTCACGACAGAGCCAAATCCACAGAACATATCCTCCAATTGGCTAAGAAACAGCTGTTGGTGAGAATCAGCCAATCGGAGGGTATGTTCTGTGTATTTGGCTCCGTTGGCTCTGTCGTGAAAGGGGGCCTTAAGAGAAGTTGAGTTCTAATCTGAACAACTTTATTGTTGTTATCTTTGTTGCAGCTGATATTTAAAATAAGCCTTTTTCAGTCGATTCACTCGAGAATGGTTGGGGTTAGAGTAGCGGTTTGTTGTCTTGGCTGTCGCAAGGAAATCTTCACATGAATAAAAAGTTCGAAGAGGGCTGGAAATGATGTTTCAATATTGAGGCATCCTTGATAAGTCTAATATGATATAGGTTTAAACGGTTTCTGAGTACAGCGAATTACAGGGTGCCCAAAAAGAAGTCGAAATTTGATCTCCATTTCTAATCTATTGACATTTATGTCAAAACTAAGCCTCTGGCAAAATAAATAAATGAATCTTTGTGAATGATTAATAAATTTATCGAGAATTTGATGCCTTACCAAACACTTATGTTCAACAACTGTATAATCATGATCTTTCAAAACAAAGAAGTATAATATCTCATTCCAATATTCTATCTTCAAGGGTTACCGTGCTTCGTTTCTTGGTTATTGAAAGTAGAACTTATCCAGTCCCAAATTGTATAGAAGAATCCTTTCCTTGATTTGCAATGAATATATCGTAATAATAAAAAATAGTATCATGGTTATTGGTGTTAGCCTCTCATCAGCAAGGTAATCATGAAAGTATCAATTAATCGAAATCAAAAGAAATTATTCATTTATCTACAAATCCCATTTCTCCCCGGATAGTATGTTGAAAGTGTACACAAAAACCTCCTCGTTTTGAGGCTTTAATGTGTAATTATTTTGCATCCACTGCTCGAGGTAACTGCTATTGCTTTGGCCTTGAACTCTCAGTGAACTGATGATTCGGCAGTCAGTTCATTTTCAGCATAATTTACGGTTTTCTCAGCTCACAGGTGACAGCTCAGTTTCAGACGTGACGTTGCAATTACACACGAAAAGAAATTTTGATAATCTAAATAACACATGGGTAATGCCTGCAAAACCGAAGTTTTGAGTGCTGCCAGCGAGTATCAATAGAAATTTCCAATAAAAAAACTCCAATATGAAAATAAGATTAAAATGAATGACCTTTTAATGAATATTTATACTTGATCAACATGAAATTAATCAGTAGACCTATGTAAAATACCATATGTATTTTTTCATACATCCATTCTTCTGAATAGGCTACATTATTTTTTATTTTCATGTGAATAATATTTACAACAGTTTTGCATCACAATATTTTATAGGATGGTCCAAGATGTCGATTTTGCGTCTGTCTGTCTATATGCCGATGATGCAAATATGATATTCTCTAGTAGATCGGTTCAGGATGTAGAAATCTCATCTGCTATTGGAATAGCCTCTATTAATAATTATCTGAATTGCTATAATCTTATTTTGAACTCAAGTAAATTAATAGTTATCCCATTTATGACAAAGCAGAGTAGGAACCAAAATGTATATCCCATTGAATAATGAAATTATAGCAACAAAAGAGAGTACAAAGTTTTTGAGATTATAGTGGACTGTAATCTCACATTTTAGTCATGTTTGCCATGTTATGAAAAAGATTTCCACAGGTCTTCATGCTCTACGGCAGATGTCCAATGTTTATAGTGTACAGACATTGAAATCGGTATACCATGCTGTAATTCATTCACATTTGGCGTATGGACTTTGTATCTATGGCAGTCAACCAAAAAGAATTTGGACAAGATACTCAGGCAGCAAAAGAGAGCTATCAGAATAATCCATAAGCTTGAAAGATGTGATTCAGTACTATTGTTTTTCTCGCAGCTTGGGATTATGACAGTGTATATAATATGATGTCATCATGTTTTTAGAAAGACTGATACAGAAATAAGAAACCAGACTCACAACTAATTTAACCGTTATGGCAGAATTGTTGAAAGACATAGATTATACCTATTCGAGAGGAGAACCGTTTTTAGGTGAAGGTCATTCTTTTCAAAATTGCCAAACGATTTGAAAATGTTAGATGTTGAAAGGTTTGATATTGAGCTAAAGGAATATTTGGTAAGATTATCCCTGTACTCGTTACAGGAGTTTTTATAATATTTTATGTGTATGACATTTATATGTATTTTTACATGCTTGTGAATAAATATTTTCTCAATTCAATTGTAATTAGTCATGATCCTTTTTTATTGTGTTATCCTTTGGTATTTTCTATCTACTTGGACTTTCTACTCACTTTCAATCTCTTATGAATGGATGCACATTCGATAATTCCATTGAGTGTTTGATTTGATCTGAAGTAATAAAATCTTGAGCTTGGCATTCGAGGCTCAAAAATATCTCAACATATTCTTACAGCAGGCTACCCACAAAAGTTTTACATCATAATAACTTAGTTATTGTAATGGATAATAATTTTTATATCATATTTCAAACTTTTCACTCTATTACATACTATTTTCCGCACTTCCAGTCTTCTGATGAATGAGGATAAATTCAATCGATAATCCATTGATTGTTTTCATCAATGAATTGGCATGAGATTGGCATTCTAGGCTCAACAACAGCCCAACATAATATTATTTTTTGAATGTTCTAATCATCGTATGTTTCGAGTGTTATGAGATGTTCTAATTTATTCTATTTGAAAAAGTATGAGACATTTTCTATAAATTTTTGCAGCTATTTATATCTGATCAACATACTATTATTATGATCATTATTTTGCAAGATCATGTATATATTATTTTTCAATATCTTTGACATTAAAATCCTTATCGAAAACCTGTTAAGTTATTATAATTAATTTATCAAAACCAAATGTAAGCTTCTAAGCATTTATGTCAGTACTCACAAAAGCTCCATGAAAAGCTCCATTGTATACTCAAATAATTAAATGTTGTAAATCAGTTCAGTTGTGACTCGTGAAACATGAATACATATAATTTCTCGAGTTCTTTTAATCTATTGCAATACACCATTAATATTGAATTAGTTTTTTATTGTTGTACATAATTTCTTTACGGAAAGTATGCAACATACAGCATATCTCTTGCAGTTATTGAAGGCTTGATTAACATGAAATTATGAAGTACTAGGAATATCAGCTTTCAAAGATGTTTTTTTTAATGCATCCACCTTTCTGAATAAGGTAACTTTGAACCTTTGGACCCTTCAATCTGTCCCTCCAAAAACATAAACATAAATGGGGTACATTATTCTCAATTATTCTGTCAACATAGGCATACCTAGGATCATGCTAGGGGAAGGGTCAAGCTACTTAGAAGTTATGTCCTTTTGGGGGGGGGGGCGGAGTGAACAAGGCCGACGTGTTCTTCTAAGACGCCCAAGGCAAAACTTTTGTTGACCATAACACACAAGAAATTGATTGGGAGAGTGATTGAACTTGGTATAGAGTGGTTCGAAAGTTGTCCCACCAAAATTGACAAAAACAGTGACTCATATACAGATCAGTCGCGTGGGTGTGGCGACCGAGGTGGTCGCCTTGGGCGCCGCGGCCTGGGGCGCTTCGGCGTCATAAAAAAAACAAAATTTTTGCCCAATTTTAGATTTAAACAGCTTGTGATAGTGAATGATCTCCAATCTACTTCTAAATAATAAATATACTGTTCACTAGTTGTTCATCTGACGCCTGCGTGCAATATGAGTGGACGTAGTTGATCGCGCGGAGTACATTATGTTGTGTTTTGACTGTCAGAAAGCT
This sequence comes from Nilaparvata lugens, assembly GCF_014356525.2. Lineage (NCBI taxonomy): Eukaryota > Metazoa > Arthropoda > Insecta > Hemiptera > Delphacidae > Nilaparvata > Nilaparvata lugens. The sequence goes on along the minus strand of NC_052505.1, from coordinate 46,397,015 downwards.
CCTGGCGCCTTTCATTATATATTATCTACATATCAGATCAATGTAGAATAATGAGTTACGAATTACCATAGTATTTGTTGTCTAAAGCGATTTCTTTGGAAACAGGAGCATGTTTACTGATCTCATGTTCTTGTACGGTACTCAAGAAGAGGCACCAGAAAATTCTCCGAATTTGAGAATAGGCTATTGTTTTCTCCTTCTAAGCATTTTTATCCCCTCCAATCTGCTCATAGGGAGCGAAGTGTTGAGTTTAATTTAAAATTTCAACAGCGAAGACTTGTTCACAAACTTGTGGGTTGCACAATTCAATTTCCTGACAATTCCTGTGGTTAGTGCAGAACGTAGTTTTAGCAAAGTCAAACCTATTAAAATGTATTTGCGCTCTACAATGGCACAAGAAAGGCTCAATATTCACTCGCGATACTCTCGATTGAAAATGAAATTGCAAAGAAACTGGACTTTGGAGGAAATTTAAAAACGTTTGTTTATGCCAAATCAAGGAGAATACATTTTTGTGTTTAAGTTTTGTGTTTTAATGTACAATTTCTATTGAAAAGACAAGACAATTTATAACCATCCCAAAACGAAATATCACAGTGTCAAAGACTGCTGACAGTGCTGACTGTATAACAACTAGTTGTTCTGTGAACACTAGACCTCGCGCTCAGTAAATTACATTGACCTGTTGTTATTTTCCTCAAAAATTAATAAATAATTTATCAATTAAAAATTTCTAGAAAAAACCTAAATATACATAGAGCTTCCTGTTCTATCGTATCGTGACTTGTCGTCCGGGAATGTGAGTGTGAGCGCTGTTATCAGGTCTGGCTGCCATCGATACGCCAATCCAATCAACCCATCAGTGAACATTCTGTGTTATGATGGCAAAAAATCGGTGTGTTGAAATTAAAAAAATAAACTACCATAATGCTGATTTCCTAAAAACTTCATTTCTGACTTTTCATGATTTAAGAAATCTATTTCTTTTCAATAATATTTATTGCAATTTCAATCATCAGATTAAAAAGAAAAATGTAGAAAAATATGTTTTCTATCAATAACTCCAAACTAGAATCATGGTCTCAGCTTATATGGAAAGAAAAAGTTAGTAGACAACTGTCTACTAACGTTGATGGAAAGATACATTTTCAAGATGTTCCATATTTTTGAACGGTTAGTATTCTACTCCACTGGACAGCTGATTTATGATGAATAATTGTATAGTCTGATTTTTACGGTAATATTGGTGTTCGAATAAAACTACTCTTCCTTTTGTATTATCTTAACAATGCAAAATTTAAAAAAAAAACCTTATGTATACGTCGACGCGAAATTCAAAAAGGACATACCTGTCAAATTCCATGAAAATCTATTGCTGCGTTTTGCTGTAAATGCGCAACATAAAAACATTTGAACATAAAGATAAATGCCAAACCGTCGACTTGAATCTTGGACCTCACTTTGCTCGGTCAATAATTAGTTTATTTTACTTCGTATATTGTGACTGTAAATATAATAACAAGAAGTGAGTGAGAGATCCGTGATGCTATTAAGCTGGACAAAATTGAATTAAAAATAAAAAGAATGAAGCTGTGCACTCCATAGCTATTTGCATGATATATACACATCTCAAGAGCTCACCCCAAATGAAATGGATTACGGAATAATAACAATAGAGAGGAGGCTGAAGACCGTTACCGTCCTGTTACAGTTATTTCGTAAGTCAAACGAAATCAAAATCATTCATTGTCCTAATGTCATTACAAAAATACAATTTGTTTAATAATGTCAAGTACAATTACAATATTATAAATACTTATAAGATCAATATGAAACATAAAAATTACTATATTAACTGAATTGAAAACAATAATTTTTTCTATTTGTCCATAGAACTGTTATAACAGTAAACTTGAGGATTTAACCTTTTTTACAGGAAAAGCTGTGTAAACTATGCTTTTTTAAAAAATTGGCCTCCAAAAATTAGTCTATAGAGATATTATATTGAGTCAATTAACAGTACACGTTCCTGAACGGTCTACTGTTACATGGATAATGAGTCTCCAATGTACACTCCAGTGTACAACTTGCCATGCTGATTGCGTTCCTTTGACCCTCTTAATTCTGCAACATCACATCAAAACGTTCCCATATTTTTGCGGCACTCTGTATTTCATATTTCAAGATGGTCCTCCTATATCTTGCATAAATGAAGGAGACTCTTCAAGTCCTCAATAAAATGAATGAAGCCTAGAAAGATCATTCCAGCAATTTTATTCAATTCAATTATCTAGAACTTCATAATCAATTTATTATACACTCTTATTTGATATTATTCTGAGTCAACCAATTGAATTTGTCGTCTTGTGAGAAAAATATTCACTATCATTTGAAAAAGACGCTATAGGCGGACCTGCAAACTTGAATCTTAGCCTCACAAAATGAGTGTTGCAGCCAAAACTTGTGTTAAGAACCGGGTTTCTCCTCTCTTTGTAAGTTGAACTAAACACACAATTTCTCCCCGGATTGTGGGTTGCAAGTGTACACACCATTTCTCCCCGGTTTGTGCAGTGAAAGTATACACACATTTCTCCCCGGTTTGTGCTGTGAAAGTGTACGCACATTTCTCCCCATTTTGTAGGTTTAATGCGTAATTTTTTTTTCAAGTTAACATGAAAAAAATGTTACAATTGTATTAAAAACATATTAATATACCTTCTAGAACCAAAATTGAATCTCTCACATGTGTGTAAATCAGCCTCCCCGCATTGTATGTTCGTTTCTCACCTCCCCGTTTGTGGCCTTGTTCCGGTATGTGTGTGTGTGTGTGTGTGTGTGGTGTGTGTGTGTGTGTGTGTGTGTGGTGTGTGTGTGTGTGTGTGTGTGTGTGTGTGTGTGTGTATGTGTGTATGTCTGTGAACACGATAACTCCATTCCTAATCAACCGATTGACTTGAAATTTTAGAATAAAGGTCCTTATACCATGAGGATTCGAAAATAAGAAATTCAATAAAATTGAATCCAAAATGGCGGAAAAAATGGCGAATAATTACTAAAAAACCATGTTTTTCACGGTTTTCTCGAAAACGGCTTTAACGATTTTCTTCAAATTTTTACCATGGATAGCTATTTATAAGCCCTATCAACTGACATGAGTCTTATTCCTGGGAAAATTGCAGGAGCTCCGTAATATTCTTGAGAAAAATGGCGGATAATTACTAAAAACCATGTTTTTCACGATTTTCTCAAAAATGACTTGACCGATTTTCTCCAAATTCATACCCTGTATAGTTATTTATCAGCTCTATCAACTGGCATGAGTCTCCTTTCTGGGAAACTAATGGGGGGTCCACCCCATCCTTGAGAAATGCACTTTGTAACCTCGCTCTCGTGCATGAGGTAGGTAGGAAGAGCAGTTCATAAAAAGAACACATAGTCGAGATATTTCATCTGTAGAACAGCTGTTTTGACGACTTTTAAAGAAATCATCGAATTTCACAATTTACACAAAGGAAAAAGTACTCTGAAAACAATTATATATACACATATATAGAAGTCTGATCGTAATTACTCTGTTGTATATCCATACTTTTTCACTGTTAAAATTAAACTTGAATTTTAAAAAACTTTTGAAGTGAAAATGCACTTACTTTTGTATAGTGACGATCGTTTCGACCTGTTGTGGTCATCATCAGACTGTGGGAATTCACTCAGATGATTCTGAGTTTCAGATTCTCAGATGATTCAGAATCATCTGAGTGAATTCCCACAGTCTGATGATGACCAACAACAGGTCGAAACGATCGTCACTATACAAAAGTAAGTGCATTTTCACTTCAAAAGTTTTTTAAAATTCAAGTCTGATCGTAGTTTCAAATATGTTGCCGCCAATCGTAATTATGTTATTCCCCTAAATTATTCTTGTTTGAGAATGGGGCTTACAGTTCAATGAGCAAGGAAAGTTGAGTGAGTGTACCACACCAGATTTTTCTAAACATATGTTTTTGAGATAATTTCTTTGATGCAGCTGTTTTACATTCACCATATTACAAATAGATAAATAAATAGATTATTATATAGAGTTTTTGAAAATTAAAATATTTATGAAAACAATACTATTACTATATTTATAATAAAAATATTATCATTATTATCAAAATATTTATCAATTATCAAAACAATATTATTGAGGTTTTGTGGTATCAGAAAGCAATAATAGAAACCGATGTTCCTTTTTTAATTTCGACCATATTATTTGGTGATTTTTTTATTTTTTATGAAATCGTATGTACTATTAATGAAATTTGAACATTAATTCTGAAAAATCTAGAAGGGAAATTGAAATTCGGGCTTCCAGGTGCACGGAATTGATATTTTTAGAATCTATATGCAAAATTAGGAGATCTAAATCATTCCTGTTTTTCCGGTATGCAATCCACAAGTTGACATGTTTTGATGCGAACAAACGAACACACGAACACACGAACACACGAACAAACACAACCTTACTCTCTCTCATTATATAGAAGAAGATGCAGTATAGTATAAAGAGACATAGCCTAATGGAGATATAGTACTCAATGCTAGTCTTCAAATATGACACTTGGGTGTACAACACCCCAACCATTTTTATTGGAGCTCTCCCTTCTTTGAAACAAAGTATTATATTTCGTACATTATTTTAATTGAATTTGCATTATTCATTTGCATAAATTCATTCTGATGAACTTACATGCAGGCAGCTGAGATGAGATTTCTTCACAGAACTAGGCCTAAGGGCTGTGACAGAAGAGATCACATCAGGAATGAGGATATACGGAAAGAGCTGAATATCTTCTGCCTGAATGAGAAAGTTGCATCTCATCGTCAGCAATGGAAAGAGCATGTGGAACGAATGTCAACTGATAGGCTTTCTCAAAGAATTTTCAAGTATAAACCGGTAGACAAAAGAGACATAGGCAGGCCACGAAAAAGATGGCAATGATCATTATATTTATTATAAAATGAAAACAGTAGATTGTAGTGATGCTTATGATGATATTACATTAGATTATATTGGTGTTATTACTTTATAGATTTTATTTATTATTATTTTTTTATTCTAATTACAAACTGAATGTGAGTCGGAACAGGCAATAGCCTAATCCCTGATTGAAAGAAGAAGAAGATGAACTTACACTATTGACTATGTAGCACACTATCAGTGTGCTACACTGCTCAGTTATTAGCAAAGCAAACCATCTGCTCCAGAGGGTGTGATTATATTAACGTGAGATATTTCCAAGCTCAGTGTGTTATTTCAAAATGTAGAAATTTTATATATTTATTTTTACATAGTTTTTAGTTACATGGATACATAGTTTTCGTTTTATATGCGAGAAACCAAAAACTGGTACCTTTGAACCACCCCCACCCCCTTAGCACAAGGGGTAGAGGTGGGGACATTTGATATGTTTACCTCCTTATCACCCTGAACAGAACTGCAGAGTCAAAAATTGTCTTTCAAATTTTTCCCTCTATACCCTCTTTTGAGCATTCATTGGCTGGACTAATAAATATGTGAAGACTGGAGAAAAAATCATCGAAAAAAAATAATGGGGTGCAGCACCACACACCAGTGTTAAATGTGTATCATTTTTCAAGTGTTATTTATTTAAAGGCTAGTATTTAAAAAAAACAACTCTAGTCCACTCAACAAATTTTTCAAGATCAACAGATGAAGAAACAGCCAAACATACAATATGGAGTATCGAGTGAATGTTTTGTACAGTACCGTAGCTTAATGTCATTATTTAGTTCAATGTTACGTAGGTAGTGAACATGTCAGTAGACCAGTATATAGTTCGATGTTTTGTAGTGTATTTCATTGGGTCTGTGTAGTTCAATGTGTTATAGCACACAAGTCATTAGGTCTATGTAGTTCAATGTTTAGTAGCTTAAATTTAATGTCATTGGGTCTTTGTACTTCAATGTTTTGTAGCATGCATAGCATGGTACATAGGTTGATAATAATGTAGTTGGATGTTTTGTAGCATTCATTTTTGTCATAACAGATTGATAAGGATAATGAGAAAGTGTGCTGCGCCTCCTTCAGACCAACACATAAAACTCATGACAACATTGGCATCTCAAATCATTCAAAATTAATTTTTCTAATAATACTTTCAACTAGTAAACTACTTGAAAAATCTGGGAAAACGCAAAAAAACTGGATAATGATTCAGCAATCTGGCGAGATTCGGTGATGCTCCAGCAACCCTCTAAATTTGATCCAACACTTGGAATTTCCGGTACCTACCTCAGCTTGTTACAAATAGTAAGGGCTATATGCCTGTTTTCTCTTCACCCACTACGTATTCTTATCATTGAATGAAATAAATAAACCTGTGTATGAAGTTGAACATTCTCCAGTTCAGTTGTTTTGGAAATTTTGAATATATTGCAAACTGATGAAATGAAAGTGAAACAGAAAAACGTTCATCTCTGCCAAAGTTTTGAAGCCCACACACAATTTCTCGACATTTTTGGAAGAGCCTGTGTACAGAGGTCCAGCATTTTCTGTCAATTAGTTTCCAAAAGAACGAAGAAAGCTAATTAGAAGGAACAGGAAATTTTACTTTCAACAAATCTTCTAATACATATACAACTAATAATTACCTTTAATTGTGAAGGAAACCTACATTATAAGTATTAAACAATACTTAATGATAAAATCAATAATAATAATATTAATGTAAGCACACACAACATGTGATGCATGTGTTGCATGTGATACACTGAATCAACATTGTATTACATGTGATGTGTACCGTACATTATTCAAATATCAGTTACAGTTAAAACATATTATTTTAGTTATTAGTCACATATATTCAGTTACTATGTACATATCGTCATTGGAATGTGATTGCAGCTTTCTATAGTGAGGTCCACGATATAATGGCAGTGTTTGATTAGCAATGGTATTGATATCCTTGTCTATCATTCAACAAAGCGTATAGTGCTATCTCCTTCTCGCTTTACTCTGTTGCCAGATCATCTTTTAAAAAATGAAAATTAATAATTAATTAGCAAAATACTTCATCTTTATCATGTAAATTCATTATGAAATTATTAAAAAATAAAATTTCTTGCTTAATAAAATATAATTGATTATTTTAAACGAGAATGAACAGTTAATAAACCTGTATCAGCTACTGTCTATAGAAGGCATTGACAAGACTGAGGATCGGCGACGTTGTTCTCCTATCTTTCTCCACTGCTATTATAACGTGGACCTCACTATAAGAACTTCATTTTGTTTTGAGTTTTGCTGCCTGAAAAAACCCAATATCAACTGAATATTACAGATTATTACATATTATTATAAACACCAAGAATAGGAAAGTAGGTAGTAATAATTATTGTTATGATGGAATCTCCTCAGGAAAAGTGTTTTGCCAATTAATTCTCTTCTGTTATCAATTGTTATTGATGAATCAATTGTTGATAAAATTAACAATGAACAAAGGAATTAATAGAAATCGATAATTCAGTTAATTCAAAACTTCCATGTTTAATGAGTTTTTAAGTAGCCTAAATATAGCCCTAAATAATGAATGTATCAGGATTGTGCCTGCAGCCCACCGTACACTGCATACTTTGGATGCCGTACAATGCCACTTTTTTATATTATTTACGTAGCCAACATAACAGTAAAGTAGCAAAATTGAGCAAAAGCAGCCCAACGTCGAAACGAAACAGCCAATGTGCAATATTTCACGAGGCGGCAGATATTTTGCAACAGCAGTGAATAGGTCCGATGGTGTAGAAATTTCGCAGCCAGACGATATTGGTCGTTGGTAGAGGTGAGGGAGAACTTGGATTTTCAGGGAAGGGGGTTATAAATAAATACCTCATGTATTGACGAAGCAGTCTCTTCTTATTTTTCACCCGTTTCTATTCACTGTAGAATTGGCGTGGTTGGACGAATAGTGAAAAAGGGTCCTATAAAAAACAAGACGTCCTCCATCACACGCTAGCACGGTACACGGTAGGGTACAGTTCGATGCTCTTCACTACAGAAATTCAGCACAACTTGGTAAACAAGAAAACAGTCTCGACTTTGTTTACACAAGACATTGAAAATCCATACATCTGTAGTCCCTCGCTGTATCGATAAGATGGGACGTGCTTTCGTGTTTTCTGGCTAGCAGAGAAAACTGTTTTTCCAACCGGTTGGATAGCCTACTTCAGAAAAATTCTTTAATAGTTATTTTTCGATGCGGGTAATTGCTACTAGCAAAACAACTAATAATGTGTTAGAGAAATGATCCATCAAAGCTACAATAGTTGATTGCCAACTATTGTCCTACCGTTTTAGATAATATTCAAATTTGCTTTTGATGTTCTTCAAGGATATTGTTTGCGTTGGTAATGGGATGGTGAAAAAGCTCTGTCACAAGGGATTATGGTGAAATAGTATATTTCGCACCTAGGGCCGAAAATGAGACTTTTCCGGCTCGAAATCGGGTTTCAAGTCCGAGGCCGTAGGCCGAGGACTAGAAAAGATTGAGAGCAGGAAAAACATTTTTGCCCATGGTGAGAACGTTATTTTTCGCTACACAGAAAAAATAAACAATATAAAATATGAGAATAATTGTTTATTAGGCACTTCCGAAAGCAAAACAGGAAGGTCATAGCTCTAGAAAATCTGAGGTAATCTGAATATCAGGAAATTGTCCAAGTATTTTTATTTTTTATTCTGATTTGTCTAAATAACCTAAAATATTATGTTCAATTATGTAAGAGGTTGAGATTATACTTTTTATTCTTCCAAATGACAATAAGATGATATTATTATAAATGTTTTGATTCTAATAAACACAAATAATGAAAAGTTTTTTGATCAGCTGTTTTAGCACACTTGAAATTTGGCCAATCTGAATGTCAATGTCAACAATGCTTGTTGTCGACTTTGGAAGTTTTAGGTTAGAAGTTCTATCCCACTCTGAAAATCGAATTTGAATAGTTTATAATATAAATCTTATCTGTATTTTATTCATCCAAATAGAATGATAGTATCTTATTGCAGAATACTTATTCAATTCTAGAAGCATAAACTGATTCAGTTTCATAAACCATTTTGTAAACACGTTCACATCAAATCAGAATCAGCTGACTTCAAGGTTATTTTACAGCCCTAGGGCCGTAAAACTTTTACCGGCCTGGTCAGAAAACAATCATTTTCGGCCTCCATATGACGCATGAAAACCAGCTCATTACATCCAAGTGGGGCGAAAATGCAATTATTATAAAGAAAAAGTAGATAGATTTTGGTGGAAGTGGTATCAAACATACAACTGATGACGCAATAGCTTACAGGGAGTGTAGAATGTAACAGATTTTATTAAAATTTATTACATTCCATAAAATTAAAAAGAAATAAAAGTATTATGATGTATAATACATACGGTATGTAATACTAGCCGTCAGGCTCGCCCCGCCAAGCCCCCGCCCAACCACTGGACCCCCGACTGGATCGTCCAAAAATGAGATCAGCAGGCTTCGCTCGCCTGCATTTTTCATTTGAGCATGCATCATTCCATCAGAAAGTCAAAGTACTGAGAAAACGCAGAAAAGCTGAGAAAAACATTGGAAAAAGACAGATTTTGGGCGTATCTTTGATGAAATATTAAAATCACCTCATCACAGAATTTTTAGACCCTAGCTGAACACCTCTATACCAAATTTGAACATTTTCTGTCTATTACTTGATGAAAGAACTGAGAAAACGCGAAAAATCGCTAATTTTGGGTGTATCTTTGGCGTTACTTCAAATTCCTTATCTTACTTAAAAACACACCATTATTACACCCCAGCAGAGCTCCTATAGTAAATTTGAACATTTTCTGTTCATTTGTTCACGATAAAGCTAAGAAAGCGCAAAAAAACGCTGACATTTTTTTCCAAATCCGTTCTTAGTGCGCCTCTAAAGGGCCAACTGAACATACCTACTATTAAAAATTTCTGAAACTTACTAATAATAAAGTACCAAATTTGAACGTTTTTGGTCCGGTAGATTTTTAGTTCTGCGAGTGAGTTAGACAGTCAGTTAGTCAGTCAGTCAGTGAGTGAGTGAGTGCCATTTCGCTTTTATATAAATACTAGCAGAAACCCGTGCACCGCAAGGATCTATTTTAAAACTTGACAAACTAAAACCTTGACGTAATGAAATTTTGAAGAATTGAAATAGGCCTATAACATAACCATCCTTTGTTAATTAAGAATCTACATGCAAAATTGCAAGTTAGTTTCAGTCCAGTAGCTTAGACGTGATGATGCGTCAAACATAATTTTCCTATCCCGTACGTGTATAAGCCAGCTCTTTACTCTTTATTATAGATAAAGTTAACGACTGCAACAGATAGGACTGTGGATCAGAATAGTGGTGAAACTATAATAGCGCCAGAAGAGTCTCAAACACAATAGTAGGTTACTACATGAAATTTTTGAAAATGATTTGAAAAAATGTTAAAACAACAGAGCTGAAAGTTGTCAACCTTATCATTCTACCTCCATTTAGAAATACTTTTCTTTGAGCCGAATGTAAATCTATATACATAAAAATGAATGTCTTTTTGTATGTTTGTTTGTCCCCTATAGACTTGAGAACTACTTGACATAACGGCATGAAACTTTGGGAATATGTTGTGTGAATATTGGGGATGGTTGCTGAAGAAAAATTTTAATAGGGGGGATAATAATAATTATTTATTGATCCATTTTACAGACCTATGTTTTCGAAATTGTCGACAGAGCGGCTACCAAAGAACGGAAAGATGATCATGATTCGAGATCATATTGTGATAATATGATTGAGTATCTGAAGTACCAGCTGTATAATAAACACGACATCACCCGGTGATAAATATTGTGTACTGGTATTGAAACGGTAGTTTGGAGTTGAAGTTAGTGTAGTTGATTGGTACCAGCTGTAGATAATCGTTTGTTAAGACAACCTTAATCGTTCCTTAGAAGAACTATACAAATAATTATCACTCCCCTATCATTGAAAAACTGGAAAATGTTGGAAAAAAATATTCAATTCATGAAAGAGAGTTGTTCATATTGCATGCATTAATATTACTGAAGAATGAAAGAATAATTTTAAAATGTTTGAATTTAGCTTAACTTATATTCATCCTAAAATATGAATGAAAGTAAATATGGAAAGAATATGGAATTCTGTGTGATTCATCATACATCGCATATTTTCTGGACCATCTATTGACAATCAACAACTATGAAAACTTTGAATTCATTTCTGAAACACTGATTCAACCTATCTATTTTTATTTTTTTTTTTTCAATTCAACACTTTACTGATAGATATTACTACCAATTGATTGAGTAGAATATGTTTTCGGAATGATGAATGCTGCATGACTAAGCACATAGGAAGTCCGTATTGAGATGTAAATAAAAATATCGATTCATTGTCAGATGAATTTCATGATTCACCAAATAAAGTCAAGTGTGACATGAGATACATTGACTTTTTAGCGGTACGAAGTTCGCCGGGTAGGCTAGTTGTAAATAAAGCTTTATTATTGATAGTCAACGCTGAAAAAAGACAGACTCAATCACAAGGAATACTATAAATTCTATGAGGGACCAGTTTGAAATTCTATGAGGGATTAATTATTTTGAGTAGTCATTAATTAGACATAACTTAGTCATTGATTTTGAGTAGTTCAATCACTTTCACTATGGGCACTGGATACATTATGGACAATCAATGAATCAATACGTTTTAGTAATTTAATCCAATTCAAAAATACGTATGAAATTTATTAGCTACAGAATAAAAAACTTTTGATTGCAGTGACCCCGACTACTACGATATAAATATCCATTTGGATCAAATATAAGGAATTACTCACATCTCTTATCAACTCGTACTTTTTATTTACAAAATATTAACAAAAAAAAGTTATAATGAATGAACTCAAGGCTAAGGTTTACCTTTTTCTGGTCATGCTACAAATAAATGTAGGTATTGTAATGGTGTGAATTTTTGCCATCCACGTTGTGTAAAGTGGTAAATTGCCAACCATTCATATGTGATGTGATATATTTGATATATACTGGAGCGGTTGCTAAAATCCCTATTTTGCAAATAAATTTGCGAAAAGTTAAGGCCGTCCGGCTCACAAATATGCTGGGTTCATACCGCAGCTCTAGCTCAGTAGAAGATGCATGAATATTCCAAATATAATTAACTAGCAAGAACCCGTGCTTCGCAAGGATCTACTTTAAAACTTGACAAAATGAAAACTTAACGTAATGAAATTTTGAAGAATTGAGAATAGGCCTATAACCATCCTTGGTTAATTAAGAATCTATAAGCATAATTTAAAGTTAATTAGTCCAGTAGCTCAGACGTGATGATGCGTCAAACATCATTTTCCTATCCCGTACGTGCATAAGCCAGCTCTTTACTTTATATAATTATTATAGATATAGTTAACGACTGCAAGAGATAGGACTGTGGAACAGAATAGTGGTGAAACTATGATAGCGCCAGAAGTGACTCAAACACAATAGTAGGTACTACATGAACTTTTTGAAAGTGATTTGAAAAAATGTTAAAACAACAGAACTGAATCCTTATCATTCTACCTTCATTTAGAGAGGCTTTTGTTTGAGCCAAATGGAAATCTATTTATAAAAAAATGAATGTCTGTTTGTGTGTTTGTTTGTTCCCTGTAGACTTGAAAACTACTTGACATAACGGCATGAAACTTTGGGAATATGTTGTGTGAATATTGGGGATGGTTTCTGAACAGGAATTTTAATAGGGGGGCTGATAACAATTATTTATTAATCCATTTTACAGACATATGTTTTCGAAATTTTCGGCCGAGCGGCTACTGAAGAATGAAAAGATGATCATGATTCAAGATCATATTGTGATAATATGATTTAGCATCTAAAGTTACCAGTTGTGATAAACATATCACCCTTTGATAAAATATTGTGTACTGGTATTAAAACGGTAATTAGGAGTTGAAGTGTAGTTGATTGGTACCAGCTGTTGATAATGGTTCCTTAGAAGACCTATACAAATAATTATCACTCCCTTATCATTGAGAAGCTGGAAAATGTTGAAAAAATCATTCACCTAATGAAAGAGAGTATATATGTATAGTATTCGTATTGCATTCATTAATTACTGGAGAATGAAAGAATAATTTACAATTTTTTGAATTTAGCTTAGCTTATATTCATCCTAAAATGGAAAGAATATGGAATTCTGTGTGATTCATCGTACATCACATATTTCCTGGACCATATATCAACAATCTAAAGCTATGAAAACATTGAATATTTTTCTTTGAAACACTGATATTACCTTTTTTTAATTGAAAACTTTACTGATAGATATTACTACCAATTGATTGAGAAGAATAATATGTTTTCGGAATAATGAATGCTGCATGACTAAGCACATAGGAAGTCCGTATTGAGATGTGAATGAACATGTTGATTGTCAGATAAATTTCATGATTCACCAAATAAAGTCAAGAGTGTAACATGAGATACATTGGCGGTACGAAGTTCACTGGGTAAGCTAATTGTAAATTAAGCTTTATTATTAATAGACAACGCTGAAAAAGACAGGCTCAATCACAAGGAATACTATAAATCCATGAGGGACCAGTAAGCTATTAATTTTGAGTAATACAATTACTTCCATTATGGACACTGGATACATTATGGACAATCAATATGTATGAAATTTATTAGCTACCGTACAGAATAAAAAATTTTTGATTGCAGTGACCCTGACTAATGCAATAGTCTTATTATGAATAACCATTCGGATCAAATATGAGGAATTTCTCTCATCAACTCGTAATTTTTATTCACAAAATATTAACAAAAAATATATATATTTAATAAACTCATGGCTAGTATTCAAGTTGTCTATTAAGAAAGTTTTCAATGTGATTTTTGATTGCAATAAAATTTGAATTTGGAAAAAGGATTATAAACAAACTCCTAACCAAAGAAAACCTTTGTGCTCTGTTCTAATCAGAGTGTATGAGACTCCATTTACAGCTGATAGAAGGCGCAAACCGAACTGGCCAAGCATACAACGATGGAACAAACACGTGCTAAGCTCGCGCTCTCAATCAACGCAAAATCAATTCGATCAGCTAATTGATGAAACTGTTTTAAGCTTTCCAATGATTACAACATATGTTAGAATATCATGTGTCAATTATCTCAGTTCCATATGGAGTTCACCTCACCATAAGCTTACTTAATAGGATCCTTTTTCATCCTTTGAAATCCTTAGAGGCAAAATATCTCAAAATCCGTTCTTAGTGCGCATCTAGCATGTTTGAAGAATATTTGTGCTAAGTTTTAAGTCTGTAGGCCAATTAGTTTGAGCTGTAGTGTGATTTTACATCAACATTTTCTGAAAATCCTTTCGTAGTGGATGTTTTGAGGCTACAATAAACAATTGTGTGAAATTTTATGTTTTTAGGCTTAGTAGTTTGGGCTGTGGTGTGATTCCAGTTTGTCGGGGCTAAGCCTTTTAGATATAGTTAGAAGAAGAAGAAGAAGAAGAAGAAGAAGAAGAAGAAGAAGAGAAGAAGAAGAAGAAGAAGAAGAAGAAGAAGAAGAAGAAGAAGAAGAAGAAGAAGAAGAAGAAGAAGAAGAAGAAGAAGAGAAGAAGAAGAAGAAGAAGAAGAAGAAGAAGAAGAAGAAGAAGAAGAAGAAGAAGAAGAAGAAGAAGAAGAAGAAGAAGAAGAAGAAGAAGAAGAAGAAGAAGAAGAAGAAGAAGAAGAAGAAGAAGAAGAAGAAGAAGAAGGAAGAAGAAGAAGAAGAAGAAGAAGAAGAAGAAGAAGAAGAAGAAGAAGAAGAAGAAGAAGAAGAAGAAGAAGAGAAGAAGAAGAAGAAGAAAAAGAAGAAGAAGAAGAAGAAGAAGAAGAAGAAGAAGAAGAGAAGAAGAAGAAGAAGAAGAAGAAGAAGAAGAAGAAGAAGAGAAGAAGAAGAAGAAGAAGAAGAAGAAGAAGAAGAAGAAGAAGAAGAAGAAGAAGAAGAAGATAGATTATTATGTTGCTTTGGCCTGTGATCTGTATAAATGTCCTGTAACAACTAAAGGTGTGTCCACACATGCCGAGCTGAACCTCGAACCGCGCAGCAAACCGTGCATTGCTCCGAACATCTTCCCTTTCAACGAACATGAGCATATGTTTCATAATGTTATCATTCGCCGTACCGCACTCCGAACTGTGCCTGACCTTTTTAAAAGATGATAAAGAAGATAATTTTGAATAAAATTTAGAATTTAGAAATAGGCAGACACATCTAGAAAATACCTGAGTCTATACCTAATTCATGCAGGTGAACGGGCTAGAGTCAAGAAAACTTCAATTAATCTTGCCATGCCTGATTTAATAGGTTTATACTATAGAATAACACTACAATTTGAAATAATTGTAAAATACAAACAGCTTCAATAAACATTGGCAACTAAAATCGAACAACAGAAACAACAATTTCATGTTACTTTGTTGACATTCTTCATCTGATTCGGGGGCACATTACTATTACCGTTTAGATAGCAATACGTCACAAAACCAAACAATATCAGTCATAAAATAACAAATTAATTTCAACATGAAATTACTCAAGAAAGAAAAGCCCGTTGAACCCAAATTTCGTCGATAGTAACCCATATAACCCATTTCATAATAATTTTGAATCCCCACTTTTGATTGACATTCTCGAATGAACCTTTGTTTCACTACACTGCACTTTCGTTGGTCTGTTCGTTGCTTTATCGTCGGGGTTACAGTACCTTGTTTTTGGCGGTGAACTTTTACCGGTTGAATTTGGCTTGACGGCGACGTCCTCCTACGTCCCTAGACCTGTCGTCTGAACGGGTGTCTTGAAGCGGTGTTACATAAAATTGCGGAACCAAAGTGGTGGTAGTACATGAAGTTGGTTTGGGGACACACATGAACCGCTGTAAATAAGCGTATTACAGCATTAATTTCTAACTCTTCCTACAATTCATCAAAAGCTAAAACAGGAGTTATCTATTGATTACAATTAATTAAATTCTCTCATTCTATTTGAATCCTCATTTTATATACATTTTTATCTTTAAACTACTGATTCTTTGTATCAGAATTAATGGATCTTTCTTCACAAATAATTCAACAGTTCTGTTATAATTTAATAAATTAGCGTTCAGTTAAAAGCCTTAACGCCATGAGAAAACACAGTCAGAAAAATATAAAATTGAGTCTCAAACTCAATATGAACATAATCTTAAAAATTTCATTCCAATTTAAAGGCTATCTTCCTGACTTTCAGCAATACTCTACGAAACAGAATACTCTATATATCTCCAGAAACAATAACTCAAATGTAACGTAACTGAAAACTTTCTATACTTCTTTAGAAAAAAAAATTATAATTATCTTCCATCACTAATAAAATCAAAAGGATTATTCTCAATCAATATTATTAACTTGAAAAATAACAGGCTTTGTTAATACAATACTCTTATGGAAGTTTCAATCAATTAAATTCCCTAAATTATATTTCAACCTTATTTTACGTACCTTAGCAGTTATTTGAAGAAACAATTATTCGTACATGATGAAGAAAGACAATTAAACCTTTCAGGACATGGCACTACTAGAAAATTTAAACTCTAATAAAAATAAAACTAGCTCCTACATTAACTAATGATATAAACTTGCCCAAAAACGGCGAAACATAATGACTACATCTTTACTCTCGTAGTGCTCCTAGCAAAGTGTCCTCCGAAACGTAATCTGGTCTCGCGGCTGAGGAATCATCCCACTACTGTATTTAGTAACAGGTCTCCTATTGGGCGAAGGGAATCAATTTGACCAATCGTCGCATGGCTTCTAGAGCCTTTGGACCAAATAGTAACTGCAAAATCGGTAGTTTGTTATAATTTCAATGCTTGCTGTTTTCCAGCTTATCGCACTCCATGTCGTGACAGGAAGGCTAAGTTTTAGAGATAATTCCATAATCTACATTCCTCGACGACTCGGAGCCACAATTTTTAAATATCTATCATGGGAAACTCGAAGTCATGGCCGTTCATAATAGAGAGAGAGAAAATAATTTATTTCGCTAACTCACAATAATGGCTCTAGTCTATTGCGTATTAAATTTACTATTATAACTTGGGAAAAGGCCTGAATTAAAAATAGTGCTCGGCACAGAACCATTCGCCGTGCCGCTTGCCTCTGTTCTATATAATAAACCAATATATAATAAATATAAATAGCTACATTCTATATAATATAATATATATTTAATACTGAAATATGGATTTCAAGTAGGTTCAAAATTTAACAGCTTGGAACCTGTTTTTATGGACTTAACAGAACATACTTTGATCAATGAATAAAAATAACAATTTACTATCTCAGGGTTTATGAGTTCGTGCCGTGCATGGAAATAAGCTTCCTACATATATCAATAAATTCATGAACGAGTTTTTATAACTTATATGATAGTAGTCGACATGTTGCGAATTTCTTAAACTTGAATAAATTTATGTAGCGCTTTAATAAATTCTCCCATTCACTGATAAAGGCCGGCTAATGAGCTCATTAGAACTAATACACTCACAGTAATGATGTTCTTGTAGTTCTCGTAGAAAAATTAATTATCTCCAATAATTAATTAGGCAGGTCCTTTTCATCTCTGCTGGGCTCGTGCATGGTCCAGATTTCTTATAAATTTCTTTCAGTATTAAAAATATATTTACGGGAATAAATTACAATTTCCTTAAACAAAAACAATATTCGCCATGGCACCACCAGCAAAAGTAAAACTTGCTCGCTGGTGGGAGTCTTTATTCTAACCCCAATAATATAGTTATTGATTTGGTTGATCTAATTTATACAAATGAAACAAACCGGAGTAGAAAAAAAATAAATGAAAATAAGAAAGGAGAACATGAATGAGAGAAAAATACAAGAGGAAGAAGAGATCAAGATGATTATGAACTTGCTAGGCTATTCAATGAAAATGTCAATTCAAATGAAACTCAATTCATGAAAAAAATTCATACAAATCCATTCGTTTAGACCATTCCTTTTATGATGTGTCAGAAATAAAGGCGGTACTAAATTGATGAATTTTGTGCTAATGTGCATAAGCTGTCTACACAACAAACTTAGACTACTATGAAAAATTTTGAATTTCCTTGTACTATTTGGTCTGAGTGAGTGAGTCGGCCTATCAGCCTCTTCAAAGTTATCTTTATAATTATTTATGTATTTTATTAATATTTTCAGATATATTTGTCTTAAGGTCATAACATGGAAATTAAGAACTCTTTAGCAACACTGAGTTCACAAATAATCAAACATTGATTACATATACTTCACATTTAAAAAGGGATTGGCTTGATGCTTTTAGAAATTAATTGGAAGAAAGAACCTTAATCTCCATGTGCTCCTCACAGATCGAGATCACAAACCAGAGAGAGTGATTTCTAGAAAAGTTTCATCTCTTCCTTGAACGATTTATAAGCTTCCTTCTGATTGGCTTTCTAATCTTAGTGAGACTCAATGTAATTGGTTCTTTAAGATTCAGGGTTTTCCTAACTTTGTTATACAAAGATAAATAAAAAGTTATTATATAAATAGATTAGATGATAGACTGAGATTATTTTAATAATTAAATCTCAATATATGATGCTATAAAATGATATACATTTAATTTTTTATGTGAGTTTTGTGTACTCTTGGTTTTCATACTTTTTTAGATTGCAATAAATACTCATGTAACAATAATAGTTGTCCTTATCTATTTACATAAACCTTCCCTAGTGTATATAATATATATTTTGTGAGAAAAACTTATAATTCAATTCGTAATGGTTGATTTAGCAAGGTATCGATTCAAAAAACTGTCAATTGATCCTAGATCGATTGATGTATTAAATCAAAATAAAGCATTCTAACCTCAAAACGTACATGCAAACTTTTATTTTTTATGATCTGCCAATAATAAATAAGCCGCTTTATAATTTTTATCTCTGCCAAAGGATTCTTATTATTGTTGAATTACAATTTTGCATGGTTCTCTTATCGTTTAATAGATAACCTGATTTCTCTTTATCATGAATAACATTCGATTTTACTTGAGCGGTACATTGACTAGGCTATCTATTCTTTCTATTTTATTATTCTATTAAAGCTCAATAGTTTATTTCAAAAGTATTTTGTGGTGCTAAAATACCACGTGACAGTATATGTTCAACATTTTTTTTTTTTTTTGTAATCTTGTTGTCCATTAAGAAAGTTTTCAACGTGATTTTTGATGGCAATAGAATTTGAATTTGAAAAAAGAATCATCAACAAACTCCTAACCAAAGAAAATCTCTGTGCTCTGCTCTAATCGGAATGTATGAGACTCCATAATACAGGAATACAGCTGTCAGATTTCGCACTATGCACTGTGTTTCTGTCCCAACTTGTCGCGTTAGTGCGTTAGTCACTTTGTCATTGACTCACTTCCACTGTGTCTTTTGTAGTTCACAGATTTCATCAGCTTTGGTCATATTATATTCGTACATTAGTTTTATTGTATATTTTGTCATTATTTAATATTATTTTGGAGTATTGCTATTGTGTCTAGATGTTTTCTACTCATACTTTTCACATCAATGTGTTGTTGTTCAACGTGAGTTCTTGCAAACCTCTTTCCTTTTTCCTTCTTCAACCAAAATGGTGTATCAGACCAGCATTTTTCCTCTCCTCATCTTTCGTTGCATTCAATTAAATATTTTCTAATTCTCAGTATCAAATTCATGACTATTCGACATAGAATGTTTTTACCAGTGCTTCAATACAAGTTTCATCAATTTCGGTTTGTTAATTCGTGAAATATCTTCAATTGTCATTATTGGTATGTTGCAGCATGCTGCTTTCCTCACTAGTATTCGAACTGTTTATTCTCAATCTAAATGCATTCACTGCTCAGTGTGAGAACTCAAATCAATTTCATATTACTGACTATGAAAATCAAGTTTCCAGAACATTCAACATATTTAGCATCAAGTTTATGATGAACTGAACATTCATTTAGCAGTAGACATTTTGGCAGGGCTTGAGGCCCATTTCGTATTCATCATTTCATGGAAGTAATTCTGGTCCTGTGGGACATTATTACTAGTGTGTTGCTTGCATTTCAAGATCACACTCTCATCATTCACGGTGCAGTCAGACATTCTGTTCTGTACGGTATCCGTCTTGCTAGGTTAGTCAGCTTGCTACCTAAGCATTCATTGCTAGATCACAGTATTAGCAATTTTCATGTCTACCTCGTAGATGGTGTATCAGTTTCAACCATTTAATAGTGATCTACGAACATTTGTTACACCATGCCATGCTAGTTGGATGGTTTTCTATTCAGACATTCACTCATAGCTTCAGTGCAGTGAATTTTGTCCGTCACCAACTCAATTAACTTTATATGTCATTCACCATGCCTAGCCTTTGGACGGTTTATTCAGTTCAGTAAATTATCAGCTACGTTACGTTCAAGTTATGTGTTGCATATCTCAACTGCTTCACACGGTCATTGTGTTCATCTTATGCCAGTATCATACTGGCAAAGATAACCTGACATCGCTGTGTCGCCGCCGTTCCTGTGTCGTCACCACTGAACATCACTGTTGGCTATCCAGTAGGGATGGGTATCGAAAGACAAAACATCGATGTTTTGAACATCGATGTTTTTTCCATCCTAACATCGATAAGTGAAAAACATCGAACAGTAAACATCGATGTTTTTGAACATCGATGTTTTTAAACATCGTTTATCGCCCTACGTTTTTATGGATGATACTATTAATCCAGTCAATATAGACATAAAAAA
This sequence comes from Nilaparvata lugens, assembly GCF_014356525.2. Lineage (NCBI taxonomy): Eukaryota > Metazoa > Arthropoda > Insecta > Hemiptera > Delphacidae > Nilaparvata > Nilaparvata lugens. The sequence continues at coordinate 46,376,075 of NC_052505.1, read as the reverse complement.
GGGGGTGTGCTTGCAATTTATATTGCAGTTCTGATTTTTTAATATATTATTTGGGTACATAAGAGAAGTCCAGAACCAATTTCTTCATGTAAGATTTCCTTGTGCTAGATACAAGATAGCCCAAAAACCTCGTATTCTCGGCTCATTTTCCAGTTTTCAGCTATTTCTGCCAAATCTCTCCCAGATTATATAATTCTGAAAAAAATGAGATCACTCGGAACTCTCTATCTCCAATGAGTACTTTGTTATAATTTTTCAAAAATGAGTAAAATTTGAAGAAAAAATCAATTTTGATGAATTTTAGTTTTTAATCAACAATATCTTCCGATTGTTACAATTTAGATGTATATTTCAAGATCCCTCTAGGCGTACTTTTGTGCTATACAATCTGAGATCAGGTAGAGCGCTCTATGTCATATAGATTTCCAGGTATACCTGACAACAATGCTCCTTGTATTGTGGAAAAAAACACCTAATTTTCAGCTTCAACCATCATCACCATCTACTTTGTCCTCACATTGATATTTCGCACAATGACATAAGTTTATGGGCAAGAATCACCCGTTAGATGCACTTAATTTCAGTATTTCCTAGTAGAGGCACGCTTAAGGACACCTCAAGGATCAAAATTTCAAACACATAACTTTTGACACAATCCTCAAACACATAACTTTTGACACAATCCTCAGATTTCATCATACTACACTTAATCCTTCTCGGTTCGTCACGGCGGTTCAAAATCATGCATAATAAGTCAAATTTGGTCGAAAAATGGGAAATTTATTGTTGAGTGTACTTAAGCCCATATTCCAATACACAGAAAATGACCAATTTCTATATTCAAAGTTGCATGTCTTGTGAAATACTTCCGATAAAATTTCCAAATCTAGTGAGAACACTTATAATTTTTACTTTTGACACAATGCTCAGATTTCATTCTTCACTTCATTCTTCTCGGCTCACCAAGGCGGTTCAAAATCATGCATCAACAGTCAAATTCGGTCAAAAAATAGAAAATCTATTGTTGAGTGTAGGTACTTATTCATATTCAATACATAAGAAAAGGCCAATTTCTATATTCAAAGCTATGTATCTCGGTAACCCCTTATTATAAAAATTATTACATGATCTTGAAATGTACAATAGAATTTTCTATTTCATCTGCTGTAAACAATTCATGAAAAAATATGTTGTAAAGTGAGATTTGATTGTTGAAAAAAATCCGGAAATTGTAGATATTTTTCTCATATTAACGGTTTTGGCAGTTCTATGATAGCGAAAAGTGATTCAAGATGGATTTTAGGCAACAAACTGAGCTCGTAGAGGATGAATTTATCTACAATTTGTAATCAATCGTAAGTCTCTATGATGTATCAGTCTCGTTTTAGAAACTCTTGATCAAAAGTAAAATTACGAAAAAATGTAAAAACTGAAATCGCCATTTTTAAAATCTTAACTTCCAAATTGTTTTGGAATCGAAAGTATTATTTATTGGAGTGGGTAGAGGGGGACAATTTCCACATTCTCACTAGATTAGGAAATTTTATCAGAAGTATTTCACAAGACATGCAACTTTGAATATAGAAATTGATCATTTTCTGTGTATTGGAATATGGGCTTAAGTACACTCATCAATAAATTTTCCATTTTTCGACCGAATTAGACTTATTATACATGATTTTGAACCGCCGTGACGAACCTAGAAGGATGAAGTGTAGTACGATGAAATCTGAGGATTGTGTCAAAAGTTATGTGTTTGAAATTTTGATCCTTGAGTTGTCCTTAAGCGCGCCTCTCCACTAGGAAATACTGAAATGAAGTGCATCTAACGTGTGATTCTCATAGAACATAATCTCAAGAGCTTATGTCGTTGTGCTAAATATCAATGTGAGGACAATGTAGTTGGTGATGATGCTTGAAGCTGAAAATTAGGCGTTTTTCACAATACAAGGAGCATTGTTGTCAGGTGTACCTGGAATATGAGATGGATCGCTATACCCGATCTCAGATTGTAGAGCACAAAAAGAGCTTCTAAAGTGACTACAATTTTATCTGGAGCTATTGTTTCAATATTTCAACAGTTACTAACTGGAATCACAGCAATTTTGGACTTGTGGTATTCAAGTAACAGAGTCTTTCGAATAATTGAAGTCAGGTTGTGACTAGAAAGATACATCAACTCTAGTTCACAAGATTTGTCATCTTCATGGTTAGTCTGAAACCTCTCGGGATATCCTTGAGGATTCGGTCTTGAAATTTCACCCTAAGCTAATTTTAGCAATCATTGATACGCATATCATATTCATTCAATACCTGATAGATTTTTTAGGAAATGAAAATGGATTAAGTTTTTTTATATGGATATCTGCACTCCTTACAATACGATGACCTCTTTTCCAGAGCTAGATTAATTAGTGTTAAACACATGTTGAGGAAATAATAAGTAGTAAGAAAAAACTCTTTCTCTCTAAGAAACGAAGAATCCGACCTCTTATTCAATTCTAAATAACTAACTATCTAACCTTGACACGGACCACAGAAGTAATGTGAATCTTCAAGAGTATCCAACAGTCTCACATAAAAATACAGAGAATTTAACACTTTTATCAGAGATATTGTGGAACTTCTCCATATTAAGATGAAGAAAGGAAAAAAGAAAAAATATGTTGTCGAATTCCACTATAACATTTTTATTCACCAAAACTAATTTTCGTTGCCTGTGGCAACATCTTCAGTGGCAACTGAAGCTGATATTTACAGGAAGCAGATGGGAAACATTACAGGTGTGGCAATATTTACAAAGGTTGGCTATTTGATAAAAATATAAACTAAGTACTATTACAGTATTAAAACATACAAACAAATAGTGAAAATATTTAATGGAATACATATGATCAATTAATATAAGGATGAGATATAATTTGTGTAATAACAATTTCCAAATGAAATGTTTGACAGGGGAGGGGGGAGGGTGTTGTGATTTGGAGTTGGGTAACCTAAAAGAAAAGTAGCAGAAGTAAATGTAATATGTCTATATGAAAAAACAATTTCATTTGTTGTTTTTTCATATAGACATATTACATTTATTTCTGCTACTTTTCTTTTAGGTTACCCAACTCCAAATCACAACACCCTCCCCCCTCCCCTGTCAAACATTTCATTTGGAAATTGTTATTACACAAATTATATCTCATCCTTATATTAATTAATCATATGTATTCCATTAAATATTTTCACTATTTGTTTGTATGTTTTAATACTGTAATAGTACTTAGTTTATATTTTTATCAAATAGCCAACCTTTGTAAATATTGCCACACCTGTAATGTTTCCCATCTGCTTCCTGTAAATATCAGCTTCAGTTGCCACTGAAGATGTTGCCACAGGCAACGAAAATTAGTTTTGGTGAATAAAAATGTTATAGTGGAATTCGACAACATCTTTTTTCTTTTTTCCTTTCTTTATCTTAAAATACAGAGAGCCTGATTGAAAAATAAAAATAGCAATCTGCAGGAAATCAAAACTTATGCTAGATCTTTCACAAGAGTGATCTATATTCACAAAAAACACTAAACAGAATACTACACTAAATATCATAGAGATAATGACTGTAATTCTGTTACTATTGTTTATTGCTCTCAAGATAATCCTCTTCAAACAAAAAAATAGAAAAAAACTTGTATCAAATTAAAAAATTAGAATTGTTTTTACTTTTTAGTTGGGAAAAACATCGGATGACCGATGTCTAGGTAAAACCATCGATAAGTGAAAAACATCGAACAGTAAACATCGATGTTAAAAACATCGATGTTTGATGTTGAAACATCGATGTTTTTAAACATCGATGTATTGATACCCATCCCTACTATCCAGATCGCCATCATTTATTTATTTATTTATTTATTCACAATATCACATCGGAAACAACAGGTAATGACCAAGATATGTTTCCTTAACACAACAATAAGTACAGTATACAATTCAATCAAAACAAAAAAAAAGATACTGAAACTAACGTTTGAAAAGAAAGAAAATAATACTTAATGGTAATCCCGTCCTGTCCCCAAACCTATGGATTGGGGTACAGTTAAGATTTAATTCATGAAAACGTCGACAGCCCCAAAAGAAAGTCTATTGATTTGCACTAACCTTGGAACTGGCGAGGAAGTGGACTGTATATCTCGAGTGTAGAAGTTAGTGTTGATATCCTGTCTTCAAGTGTAGGCCTATATGATATTGTACATATATCATGAAACGAAATGAGGTAATTGCGTTCAGCTCGAACGCCATGGAACAGGAGAAACTGAACGAAACGTTGTTGAAAGATAAACGGGGAGGATGAAGGAGGGGTGAGGGAGAGAGGTTATCTTGCCTCTTTGGGAGAGGGGGAAGGGGAGGAAAGCACAAACTAATCAACCTGCAATCAAGGCTGCCGATCCTCCGCGAATCCACCATCTCCGCCCGCCTTGGAATGCCCCATTTCCAAGAACATAAACTCAAAAAAAAAAAGTAAAAGAAATACAAAACAACATGCACTGAACAGTAGAAAAGGAAAAACGAAGGGAAAAAGAAATAGGAAAGGAAAACGGAAAACTTGGTGTGTGGGTTAAACTAATAGGGAAGTATGGGGGCAAGTTTCCTAACTGGCCTAACATACTTACCAGAGTTAGTTTTCACGTGAGCTGAGCGCACAACACCCTTAGCATCACTTATGATTTGGGTGACTCTACCTAACGGGTATGATAAGGGTGATGAATTGTCCTCTTTAATCCATACTAACTGCCCTACCTGAAGGTTTGTGTCACTCTCAAACCACTTATTCTTCTGTTGAAGAGTGTGGATGTATTCACTCTCCCACCTCTTCCACAATCTCTGAGTGAAGCGATTAACCTTTTCCCAACGAGACAGTCTGTGCTCGTTGACATCACTCACGTCAATTTCAGGAACCGCCAACAGAGGGCGATGAACAAGGAAATGTCCGGGAGTCAGCGCCTCGTAGTCATCAGGAGATGAAGAGAGCGCATACAACGGTCTCGAACTGAGTATCGCCTCAATTTTCACCAACAGAGTGAAAAGCTCAACAATAGTTAGGACCGAATTTCCCACTTCACGAAACGAATGGAATTTCACATTTTAATATTAGACTCACAGATTCCATTCATGAAAGGAGCATGTGGAATATTAAAACAAAATTGGATGCTTTTAGATGACATCACATCACAGACGTTGGATTGATTTTCTGATTATCTGAGAAATTCAACAATTTCCTTCAATTGTCGCGCAGCACCTTCGAAATTTGTCCCTTGATCACAAAATATTTCTTTAGGCAATCCACGCCTAGAAACAAAACGATGGAGATTGTTAATAAACTCTTCGGATGAAAGACTTGTAAGCATCTCAATGTGACAAGCTTTTGTTGCCAGACAGACAAACAGTGCAAAGTATGCCTTGTACGTACGAGCTTTGGGCCGAATACTCTCTTTGACAGTGAAAGGACCAGCTAGATCGACTGCAGCCTTCAGAAAGGGAGCACTGGGAACAACACGAGAGCTGGGAAGATCACCCATGACGGGAGCAACAAGAGTTGCATTGAATAAACGGCAACGAGTACAATTGAAAATCACATTTCTGATAACACTGTGTGCTCCAACAATCCAAAAATAGCGCTGAATAAGAGCACGCACTATTCTTGGTCCAGCATGAAGATGAGAAATATGATAATACTCAATGAGGAGTTTAGTAAAATGACTATCTTTATGTATCAAACAAGGATGCTTGGCTTCATATCCTAAAGCACTATTTACCAATCTGCCACCAACACGAATCACACCATCACAATCCAAGAATACAGACAATTTTTGGAAACTCTTATCACAAGGTTCACCCTCTTTCAATAGGTCAAGTTCACGATTGAAATGACACTTTTGAACAATTTTAACACAATAAATTTGTGCACATTTCAACTCTTGAACACTAATTGCGCCTGATTTACGACAGACACCACTAATTGATGCTTTACAGTTATTCACGAAACGTAAAACATAAGCACAGGAACGTAACAATCTCATGTATGAGGAGAAACATGTTATCTGAATAACAGCAGTCTCTTCAGTGATATTCAGAACAACACCTTTATTTTGTTTCACATCAGGCAGAATTTCAGTAGCAGGGTAAGAGGTAGATGACAACGGCCAACATGACAACGAATTAGAACACCACGTTGGAGCATTGAACCAATCTTGCGAATTGCACAAGTTTTGGGGAGAAACGCCTCTTGAACCAACGTCGGCAATATTGAAATCAGTACCAATGTGATTCCAATCTGAAATATTAGTCAACTCTAATATTCTCACAACACGATTTGCAACAAACGTTTGCAACTTGTAAGGAGGTATATGCAACCAAGATAGAACAATAGTTGAATCACTGAACAGAAATGTAGATTGAAGATCGATTTTTTCCAGTGAAGGAAGGACTGAAACATACAATCGCGAAAGAAATAACGCAGCTTGAAGCTCTAATCGAGGAATAGACAGAGTTTTCAACGACGCAACTTTAGTTTTAGCTTTCAACAGGAAGCATTTCACCATAGATTCTGACGACACAACTCTCTCAATTACATTGAGTCTCACTAAGATTAGAAAGCCAATCAGAAGGAAGCTTATAAATCGTTCAAGGAAGAGATGAAATTTTTCTGAAAATCATTCCTCTTTGGCTTGTGATCCCGATCTGTGAGGATGCACATGAAGATTAGGGTTCTCACTTCCTATTAAATTTCAAAATCATCAAGCCAATCCCTTTTTTAAATGTGAAATATATGTAATTAATGTTTGATTATTTGTGAACTCAGTGTTGCTAAAGAGTTCTTGATTGTAATCTGTTTCCATAAATATATTTTTAATACTGAAAGAAATTTATAAGAAATCTGGACCACGCGCGAGCCCAGCAGAGATGAAAAGGACCTACATAATTAATTATTGGAAATAATCAATTCACTCCACAAGACCTTCAAGAGCATCATTACTGTGAGTGTTAGTTCTAATGAGCTTATTAGCCGGCCTTTTATAGTGAATTGGGGAATTGATCAAAGCGCTATATAAATTAATTCAAGTTTAAGAAATTTGCAACGTGTTGAGTGCTATCATATAGTCTATATGAACGTTTTATGAATTTACTTGATTTATGTAGGAAGCTTACTTCCATGCACGGCACGAACTTGTAAAACCCTGAGATTATTGAATTGTCATTTTTATTAATTATTATTTGCTCATTGATCAAAGTATGTCATGTTAAATCTACAGACCGAACAGGTTTTAAGTTGTAGAATTCTGAATTGACTTGAAGTCCATGTATCAGTATTAAATACAAATTTATAATTTTTAAAGCTCACAATTGTGAATGCTAATAAACCTTGTGATAATTGTTAAACTATTAAAGAATTTATATATATTGGAATTATGAATATAAGAATATTTTATATATATTATTTTATGGGAATAAATTTTATGTTTTATGTCAGCATACAAAATCTTAGAAGTTTTTTATTATATCCTAACTCATCTCGTGATATACAGTTTGAGCTGTCTTGGTACCAAGAAATATTCGTCAGCAGCATATAAAATCAGTGAATCAATTAATATTGATCTTATTCAGAGCATTTATTACTTATCATCCTTTGATGATAGAAATACTACTCAGCCGGAAAGGTCTTACTGATAATTATATTAATAAGTCTACGGTATATAATATAAGGATCCAGAGAACTTCAAGAACTGGCGTTGTAAGTTCCAAGGAATTTTAGAAGGGTAAGTTGGTGAATACCTGTATTCATGATAAGCGTTTTAAAAATCAACTAGAAAGATCATAGTTGGTTTTCATTATTCTCGATTGAATATATGGTTACTGATAATTAGTCACCAATTATCTTTTTGACTTCCTTATTGGTATTCTTCAAGAACTTCACAGAAGCAGCGGTAAGAATTATTGATCACCAGTCATTGAACCCTGTGGTGATTAATTATATCTGGAAAATTCATGCGTCTACCACTGAGCTAGAGCTGCGGTCTGAACCCAGCATATTTGTGAGCCGGACGGCCTTAACTTTTTTGCAAATTTATTTGCAAAATAGGGATTTTAGCAACCGCTCTTATAAATATCAAGAATACCGCATCACATGTGAAGGATTTGCAATTTACCACTTTACACAATGGCTTCACAACGTGGGACTCTATCACAAGAGGTAACCCCCCAGGAAGCACGTTTTCACACTGTATTCACCAAAGTTTAGTCAGTGAACGTCAAGTTATTATTGTTTATGCCACAATTCACACTACACATATAATTAATGAGTTATACATAGAAATGGATTGATAAGAGAATGGTTCAAGACTTTTATCGTGAAGGTGAAATTTAATAAAGGTACTTGAACCGATAATGTCGGGGTGGTAATCATTATACGACCGTGGCGCCCCCCTAGCCGCGGCGCCCGGGGCGACCGCCCCGGTCGCCCTGCCCTTTGGGCGGCCCTGAGTCACACTGCTGCTCATACCACTTTTTGCGTGTATGCTTCTATTCAACTGATGTATTGGTAACGGGGAAAGAATCACAGTGAACAGTGTTGTTCTTCGAAACCTCCAGTCGGATGACGTCACAACATGGAGCTTGTTTATCACAACACTGCTGTCTGCTTATTGTGTTGTTTATGTTTGAAGGTTACGAATCAATATCGTAAATACTGCAGACTAAATTGTAATTATTTTCAGTTAGTTTGAATGATTCAGTTGAATGAATTAAGTAAAATAGAATTAGAGGAAGAAGTAAAATAAGTGACTGGTGTATTTATTATAGTATAATATAAATTTTTAAAAAAATTGACCAGAATTATTATTTCATTGCCTTCTGGCATTTTGATATATCTTGGAAGCCAAGAAGCCTGTAAAATCTGACAAAGCATCTTTGGAACGGTTTCACTTGTTTTTCGTTCCGCTACTACGTAGACATCATGTCGTCATCATGTCTGTCTGTCTGCGCGCTGTGTCTTTTGTGCGTCTGCGCTGTTCAGTGACGTCTCTATCGTTTTTTGCCACTGCCCTAATCAGCTGGTTTTTCTATACTTCTTTTCGTATTTTTTCGTCGGATTTTTTGCCGTTGTAATTTTAATATTTGTGCCATTCGATTTTTTAGAATTTAATCTTGTCTTTTGGCATCTTACCTTTTAGATATTTGCCACTTTTTCAACATACGTTTCCAAACGTTTCACGTACGTGGCTACATTTCCGCCTTCTCGTTTTTGTTGCTAGCGTTTTTAGCTTTTCCTGTCTATTCTTTTCATGGAGGTCGGCGAGTGTGCGTACCTTGCGCTCGGTCTAAACCTTTCATCTGAATTCATCGGAATTGCAAAACCTTTTTAAAGTGTGAATTATTCTTCAAATTAATTCGTTTGTTCTATTCTTCATTGTGACTCAATTATTCATCGATTGCTTCGCATATTTGCTTTGATAGACTTTGCTAAGTTCACAACCTCGTGTGGGCGTTCATCGCTATTTATTTAATCTACAGAACCTTTTTAAAGTGTGAATTATTCTTCAGATTAATTCGTTTGTTCCATTCTTCAGTGTGATTCAATTATTCATCGAATTCTTCATTCAATTACTCTGGTAAAATTGGATAAACTTTGTCTAAAAATTGCAACCTCATGTAAGCTTCAGTTGCCATTTTTTCTACAATTGGCTTTACCTCGTGAACCTCAAACTTTCAAGTGCATCATCTCTACTGTTTGGAAATCAATCCAAAAATTCCACAATTTGAAGATCGGATTATTCGTTTGGAATTCTACTCGCTCCAGCCTACTTTTCCATTGGGGGATTCGCCTGCTGTAGTGGACGTTTTCATGCTTGTCATAGCATAGCCAGATCAATTCATCGCTTGCTGATGTCCTGTTCCTGTTGGTATTGCGGAGTCGTTGCCTGTCTGCCTGGCCGCATCTCCTCTTCAAAATTTTATTCAGGTTATGTAAATCGTTCTTTTCAATTTTCATTTACATATGCATCATTATTGTTTTATTAATGTCTATCTTGACATTCAACTCATTGAGGCCACTGACGCCTACTTATTATTTGATTAATGTCTATCTTGACATGCAATTCACTAAGGCCATCGACGCCTATTTATTCATTGGATTTGACAGTTACCCTTGACTTCACAAGTGATTTTTTGAGGCCACTGACGCCTACTTATTATTTGATTAATGTCTATCTTGACATGCAATTCACTAAGGCCATCGACGCCCATTTATTTATTGGATTTGACAGTTACCCTTGACTTCACAAGTGATTTTTTGAGGCCACTGACGCCTACTTATTATTTTATTAATGTCTATCTTGACATGCAATTCACTAAGGCCACCGACGCCTATTAATTCATTGTATTTAACAGTTACCCTTGACTTCACAAGTGATTTTCTGAGGCCACTGACGCCTATATAATTGTATTCAATTGTAGCAATTATTCTTTGTATTTAACAGCTACCCTTGGCTTCACAAGTGATTTTTATGAGGCCACTGACGCCTATATATATTGTATTCAATAGTAGCAACTATTAATTCTCTGGATTTGACAGCTACCCTTGGCTTTACAAGTGATTTTCTGAGGCCATTGTCGCCTATTACTCGTTCTAATTGATGTCTGTCTTGACATTCAATTCATTGAAGGCCCATGTCGCCTATATTCTACCTGGATTATCTTCACATTGTATTTATTAGCTACCCTTAGCTTTTAAGTGTTATTCTAAGGCCAGTAACGCCTATTAATTGTTTGGTCGAAGTCTATCTTGACATTCAAATCACTGAAGGCCTATGCCACATATTTTTTATGTACGTTATTGCTGAGCATTTTTTACAGCTTATTGTCATTTTTTAATCATTATTATTGTACCTTAGTAATAACTTTCATTATTGCACTCAATTTATATTGATTTCAGGTATCATTATTAATACCTTTGCATTTATTGCAATATCATTATACCAATATCATTAATAATTTAATATTATTACTACCTTTGTATTGTCAGACCTTAATGGTCATTAATGTCATTGACCTAATTTCATTTAAATTTTGTAGTTCTCTACATTATTTCACATGTTGTAATTTTCCCAAGATTTGACTAATTGTTTTTGTATGTGGCCATCTGCCTATTATTATTTAAGGATTCACAAACTTAACCTACTTACAATTGCCTTTGTATGTGGCCATCTGCCTATTATTATTTTATTGATCTCAAAATATTTGATTCAATATTTGTATGTGGCCACCTGCCTATCATTATTCTATTGATCCCAAGATACTTAACACAATTGTTTTTGTATGTGGCCATCTGCCTACTATTATCATCTTATTATTATTAAATCTTATATTGTTGATTCATTTAGTCTTTTATTGGCGTACTTACCACACTTCAAGCTATCAGTATTTTTATGTACAGAATTCAAAGATTTATTTGTAGGTATTTATACCAACTATCATCCACAGTCCACTGCCCTGCCCTTGGATTCTGTCATAAAAATTGGTCCTCCAGCCCGTCATCTTCGACCCAGTGTCTACCTAGGATATTGTTAATTTGGACCGATTGTAAAAATTGGTCCTCCTGCCCGTCATCTTTGACCCAGTTTGCCTAGGATAATTGTTAATTTTTATTACCCATTTCTTGGTCCATTGAACCTTGGGGTTTCAGTGACCGTGTGCCTAATAGTCTAGCTTGACGCCAATGATTAGGTCCCACTCTAGTGTATATTTTATTTCATTGTACCTTTGTATGTTTATATTGTTTAATATTAAGCATTCACACACTTGTTTCAAATTTTCAGTACTGGCTGCAACTCAAAGCACGCTGCGACGTGTATGCACCAGCTATCAACTATCTTGTACCCTGAGAGACTGAACCGCACTGAACTGGTCACAGACGGCTATTGCGCATTGAGAAAGCAACACACGGCAAACTACACCGCCTTGCGAGCTCGCTACTTGACTCGCCGCACAGCAAGCTTGATACAACTTGCCTCAAACGCACAGGCGTGCCTCTCTGCGTACTGGACCAGCGCCCAAGGTTGCTTATTGGCGCAGCAATCGCATTGCTACAGTGTCATTCACTCAGGTTTTTCTGTTAATTTTTAAGCATGTCCAATCATGAGGAAGATTCACTTCCTGAGCCTTCTGCTCTTTTCAATACAAGAGACAATTTGCACCAGGAAATAGATTGGTTCATAACCAGCTATAACGATTATGTTGTGGACACTGAAGCCACTTATTATCATCTATTGACTGTAAAAAACGAACTAGCTTCACTTAGAATTAAGTATGATAAGATACATCAACAATTATCGAATTCAGAGTTGCAAGCACAGGACACTTCAACTCATTTTGAGATACTCAATAAGTTTATCTCCATTACCTCTAAGGCAAACGCTGCATTAACTGCCTTTGAAAGCAGACAACGCAACAATGAGGCCACTGCTGGTGCTTCCCAGCGGCCAACATCTCAAAACGCACCTTTGGCAATTTTCAGTTGCCTCAGATACCGCTTCCACGCTTCAATGGGGAGCTTTCAAAATGGCAAGCATTCTCAAGTGCCTTTACTAATATTATTGGTAATCAAGATAACATTAATGATTCATTGAAATTTTTCTATCTTCGTCAATCACTCAGTGGTGAAGCTCTTGCTAGAGTGGAACACATTGAAGCTGACGAAAATGGTTTTCAGCTTGCATGGAACCTCTTAAGGGAGAGGTATGACAACAAGAGATTAATTGCTGCCAGGCACGTCACGGCAATTGAATCTCCGCCTACCATAAAGCGTAACTGTCCGCAATCATTACGGGCATTCATTGACTTTTGCAAGTCCCACATCACCGCGCTCGAAGCGCTTCAACTTGGAGTCCAAATCAAGGACTTGTTGTATATGCACAAAATGTTGTTGCAGTTGGATACTGCTACTGTTCGAGAATGGGAAAAGAGTGTTGGTATACACGACATTCCCACCATTGATAAATTCTGGAATTTTTTGGAATCACAATGCAAAATCATGGAAGCTGTTGCTTCAAGCTCAGCTAACCATCATCAAGGAAATGTACAGCAAAGTACATCCAACTCGGTTGGTGCTCATAGCAAGCCGAAGTTCAATCAAAGTCAATCAAATGTTCAAGCTAGGATGCAGGTTACTACCTCTTCCATGTCACCTTGTAGTTTTTGTAATGCTGTTGGTCATTTTCCAAATCGTTGTAATGAATTATTGAAGTTACAGGTTACTGATCGTTGGAATGCTGTCCGTGACAAAAGGTTATGTTATAATTGCCTCAAGCCTTTCGCACCCAATCATGTTTGTTCGGACAAATCGTGTACACTTTGTGGCAAGAGTCACCACACTGTTCTTCATAGGTCGTATCCTCAATCACGGGACACTCAGCCTACTTCTAAGGATAAGGTAACTTCAAATCTTATTCATTCTCAATCTTTTGCTCCCTCCAAGGGTAAGAATGCTGTTTTGAATTCCGTCATGGTTCAGAATGTGGAAACAACTAAGCAAGCTGTTTCTCATGCAGAACAGCCTCAGAAGAACTCTCATGTCACAATGAGCTCCACTTCGTCTCTGTGTTTGCAACAGCAATCAACTGTCGCCTTGTTACCTACTGCTGAAGTTTTGGTTCAAACTTCTAGTGGGGAATTTATTAAAGCAACCGCTCTTTTAGATTCTTGCTCTGATTGTAATTTGATGTCAACTAGGTTGGCTGAAAAATTGTCACTTGTTACCTTGTATTCTGACACTTTGATTCATAGTGTAGGTGAGAATAAGACCAAATCATCTGTTTCTCATTCAGTTTGCTTGTCTTCATCTGATCGTTCGTGGTCGGTTGAAGAAAATTGTATTGTAGTTGATAGCATATCATCTAATGTTCCTAGGGTGAACATCGATCTCTCCAAAATTTCAATTCCCGTTGAACTTAAATTAGCGGACCCATTGTTTGATCAATCTAAACCTGTAGATTTGTTACTTGGTGCTGGCATATTCGCATCTATACTTCAGCCTGGTAAATTGTATCTAGCTCAAAATGCTCCCATTCTTCAGAAAACCAGTCTAGGTTGGGTCATATTTGGTTCTTGTAAAGCTATTCGTCCTATTGCAGCACCTCGTTCGTGCCTCCCCGCTTCACCTGTGGCCGCTCCCCGTAGGGTCACATCGAATGTCCTAACTTCAAATGATGTCTCTCATCAGTTAGAGAAATCAGTTCAGGAAAACAGTTCTCAATCAGTTCAGGTATTAGCTACCAATTCTTCTCATAATGATATTATTTCAGGCATAATCAATAGTTGCTCAACCTATCACAAAATCGTTCGTACAACAGCATATGTTCTACGGTTCATTCATAATTGTAAAAAACAAAATTCAGTCACTCCGCGTTTTGGTCAATTAGCTATCTCTGAAATTTCAGAAGCTGAAAATTGTATCTTCAAATCTATTCAAGAAGAAGCTTTCTCTGCCGAACTTAAGGCATTGCGTCAAAATCAGGAGCTATTGCCTAATAGTTCTATTAAAGCCTTGTCACCATTTGTTCATTCAGATTCTCTGCTCAGAGTTGGTGGACGTTTGCAAAACGCAAATGCTTCATTTGATTACAAACATCAAATATTGTTGCCCAGCAATCACAAATTCACTCGTGCATTGATTGTTGCTCACCATCGTCGTATAAGTCATGCTGGGGTGCAGGCCACCATGGCCAGTGTAAGACAACGATTTTGGTTTCCCTCCACCCGTCGCACCATCAAAAGTGTATTGCGGCATTGCATAATATGTTTTCGCTTTTCGGCTCTTCGTTCTGAGCAAATCATGGGTAGTTTACCAGCGGCCCGCGTTCAGGCTAACTTTCCCTTTTATAATTGTGGTTTGGATTACGCCGGTCCTATTTCCATCCGTGTAGGCGGCCCCAAATCTCGTACTTTTTCTAAGGCATACTTGTCGCTGTTTGTGTGTATGGTAACTCGTGCCGTTCATATTGAAACTGTCTCGGAACTTACTTCCAAGGCATTTATTGCTGCTCTGATTCGTTTTTCTGCTCGTCGTGGCATCCCGCATTCCATTTTTTCGGACAACGCCACAACTTTCGTTGGTGCCAACAATGAGCTACGTGAGCTCCACGAATTTTTGTCCTCTGATCGTCTCAAATCAGATATTCATGACACTATGTCTGTACTCAACATCCAATGGCACTTCATTCCCCCTCGGGCTCCACACTTCGGTGGACTCTGGGAGAATGCGGTAAAAAATTTCAAACGCATATTCCGTGTAGTCACTTTCAACAAGGTATTCAACTTTGAAGAAACCTGTACTCTTGCTGCTCAGGTCGAGGCCATCTTGAATTCGCGCCCTCTTGTTCCCTTGTCGGAAGATCCACATGATCTTGCCTACTTATCTCCAGGTCATTTTTTGATTGGACGTCCACTTACGTCATTACCCTTCTTGCCGCCTAACACAAAACACATTGACCATCGTTCACGTTGGTATCAACTTGCCGTTTCTATTCAGGAACTCTGGGATAGGTGGTCTCGTGAATATTTAACCACTCTTCAGAAAAAGGCAAATGGTTAAACAGTTGTGAAAATTTGAAGGTCGGTACAGTTGTCATCTTGAAGGATCCTGGTTCCGCGCAGTCCACTTGGAAGCTGGCGCGCATTACTGAAGTTCATCCCGGTAAGGACGACAAGGTTCGAGTTGTCACTGTTCTCACTCCCTCTGGCACTTTTAAGAGGGCTATTTCGAGTTTAGCACCTCTTCCCATTGATGAGGATTCTAGTTAATCCCCTTGCCCTTATAGTTCATGTTGTATTTTCAGGTTTCATTGTTTTTTTCCCCTGGTTCTCACATGGGGCCCAGGTTTCAATTTCCAATTGCCTTGCCAGATTTTACATATTTCTTACTTTTTCTTATTGTGCCATACCCCCGTATGACACAAGGGGCCCAGTTTATGTAAAATCTGACAAAGCATCTTTGGAACGGTTTCACTTGTTTTTCGTTCCGCTACTACGTAGACATCATGTCGTCATCATGTCTGTCTGTCTGCGCGCTGTGTCTTTTGTGCGTCTGCGCTGTTCAGTGACGTCTCTATCGTTTTTTGCCACTGCCCTAATCAGCTGGTTTTTCTGTACTTCTTTTCGTATTTTTTCGTCGGATTTTTTGCCGTTGTAATTTTAATATTTGTGCCATTCGATTTTTTAGAATTTAATCTTGTCTTTTGGCATCTTACCTTTTAGATATTTGCCACTTTTTCAACATACGTTTCCAAACGTTTCACGTACGTGGCTACATTTCCGCCTTCTCGTTTTTGTTGCTAGCGTTTTTAGCTTTTCCTGTCTATTCTTTTCATGGAGGTCGGCGAGTGTGCGTACCTTGCGCTCGGTCTAAACCTTTCATCTGAATTCATCGGAATTGCAAAACCTTTTTAAAGTGTGAATTATTCTTCAAATTAATTCGTTTGTTCTATTCTTCATTGTGACTCAATTATTCATCGATTGCTTCGCATATTTGCTTTGATAGACTTTGCTAAGTTCACAACCTCGTGTGGGCGTTCATCGCTATTTATTTAATCTACAGAACCTTTTTAAAGTGTGAATTATTCTTCAGATTAATTCGTTTGTTCCATTCTTCAGTGTGATTCAATTATTCATCGAATTCTTCATTCAATTACTCTGGTAAAATTGGATAAACTTTGTCTAAAAATTGCAACCTCATGTAAGCTTCAGTTGCCATTTTTTCTACAATTGGCTTTACCTCGTGAACCTCAAACTTTCAAGTGCATCATCTCTACTGTTTGGAAATCAATCCAAAAATTCCACAATTTGAAGATCGGATTATTCGTTTGGAATTCTACTCGCTCCAGCCTACTTTTCCATTGGGGGATTCGCCTGCTGTAGTGGACGTTTTCATGCTTGTCATAGCATAGCCAGATCAATTCATCGCTTGCTGATGTCCTGTTCCTGTTGGTATTGCGGAGTCGTTGCCTGTCTGCCTGGCCGCATCTCCTCTTCAAAATTTTATTCAGGTTATGTAAATCGTTCTTTTCAATTTTCATTTACATATGCATCATTATTGTTTTATTAATGTCTATCTTGACATTCAACTCATTGAGGCCACTGACGCCTACTTATTATTTGATTAATGTCTATCTTGACATGCAATTCACTAAGGCCATCGACACCCATTTATTTATTGGATTTGACAGTTACCCTTGACTTCACAAGTGATTTTTTGAGGCCACTGACGCCTACTTATTATTTTATTAATGTCTATCTTGACATGCAATTCACTAAGGCCACCGACGCCTATTAATTCATTGTATTTAACAGTTACCCTTGACTTCACAAGTGATTTTCTGAGGCCACTGACGCCTATATATTGTATTCAATTGTAGCAATTATTCTTTGTATTTAACAGCTACCCTTGGCTTCACAAGTGATTTTTATGAGGCCACTGACGCCTATATATATTGTATTCAATAGTAGCAACTATTAATTCTCTGGATTTGACAGCTACCCTTGGCTTTACAAGTGATTTTCTGAGGCCATTGTCGCCTATTACTCGTTCTAATTGATGTCTGTCTTGACATTCAATTCATTGAAGGCCCATGTCGCCTATATTCTACCTGGATTATCTTCACATTGTATTTATTAGCTACCCTTAGCTTTTAAGTGTTATTCTAAGGCCAGTAACGCCTATTAATTGTTTGGTCGAAGTCTATCTTGACATTCAAATCACTGAAGGCCTATGCCACATATTTTTTATGTACGTTATTTGCTGAGCATTTTTTACAGCTTATTGTCATTTTTTAATCATTATTATTGTACCTTAGTAATAACTTTCATTATTGCACTCAATTTATATTGATTTCAGGTATCATTATTAATACCTTTGCATTTATTGCAATATCATTATACCAATATCATTAATAATTTAATATTATTACTACCTTTGTATTGTCAGACCTTAATGGTCATTAATGTCATTGACCTAATTTCATTTAAATTTTGTAGTTCTCTACATTATTTCACATGTTGTAATTTTCCCAAGATTTGACTAATTGTTTTTGTATGTGGCCATCTGCCTATTATTATTTAAGGATTCACAAACTTAACCTACTTACAATTGCCTTTGTATGTGGCCATCTGCCTATTATTATTTTATTGATCTCAAAATATTTGATTCAATATTTGTATGTGGCCACCTGCCTATCATTATTCTATTGATCCCAAGATACTTAACACAATTGTTTTTGTATGTGGCCATCTGCCTACTATTATCATCTTATTATTATTAAATCTTATATTGTTGATTCATTTAGTCTTTTATTGGCGTACTTACCACACTTCAAGCTATCAGTATTTTTATGTACAGAATTCAAAGATTTATTTGTAGGTATTTATACCAACTATCATCCACAGTCCACTGCCCTGCCCTTGGATTCTGTCACAGCCAGTTTACAAGATATATTTCTAATGACTCTGCATACGGTTCTAATGATAATAATTGATTATTCAAATTTATTAAATTATACATTTATTAAAAATTGTATTACATCTTCGTTCAAGCTACTCGAATAGTCAATGATATTTTATTCAGTTTATTTACACTTTATCTAGTTTCAAATAATTAACGTTATTATAATGTAATGTTTTCGGACCATTTTCGTCTGCCTTTATAAACATGCAAACAAGTCAACATAACCTTAAAATACACTTGGCGCGAATGTATAGTGGATTTATAAGCACGATTTTGGGCATTTGAATAAAGAGCACTTTTAGCTATTGGTAGCATCGGATGACGTCATCTGCCTGTAGGCTTTTCGTCTCTGCAACGGAAATTACCTGTTTGTTGGCGCGCTGTTACCTATCGGCAGAGCAATAGCTAACAGAACGTCTCTGCAACGAAACTGGCCTGTTAAATAGTTAAGTCCGCGCTGTTAACAATGGGCGACATTATTTGTCGACTCTGCAACCGGGCATTAGAGGCAAAATATCTCAAAATCCGTTCTTAGTGCGCGTCTAGCATGTTTGAAGAATATTTGTGCAAAGTTTTAAGTCTGTAGGCCAATCAGTTTTAGCTGTAGTGTGATTCTACATAAAACTTTTCGAAAAAAGCCCTCTTCTGAACCCCCCTGCTCTCCTGATCGGAATTTTTCTGCATAGATCTAATTATTTTTCGTAGCTGAACAAAAAAGCTCCTCATGACTTTGCTGTGGAATGAGCGGTTAAAAAGTACAAATTTTTGGGGGGCCCCAGCTCCCTCAGGGGGGCAAATTTCTGAAAATCCTCTCTTAGTGGATGTTTTGAGGCGACCATAAACAATTGTGCAAAATTTCAAGTTTTTAGACTCAGTAGTTTGGGCTGTGGTGTGATTTCAGTCTGTCGGAGCTTAGCCTTTTATAGATATAGAGATAGAGAAGATACGTCATAATGTTTAGAAACATCCTTTTACATTCTTTTTTTACATTATGTTTAGAAACATCCTAAAAGTATTAGGATGTAATTCATTAAATGCATCCAGTAAAATTACATTGTATCCTCACAGGTCGTAGCAGACTCTAAAGACCGAAATGCCAGAAGATCTAACCAAAGAGAAAATGAATCACTATTATAGGAAATCTCATTACTCTAAAATAAGGTCTTCCATTATACTTCAACAATAAATATTATTTCCTCAACTATTATACTATTATTCTATTTCTCTTTGATCTAATTCACATGTGACTTTTACTCTCAAATCATAATATCATCTTCGCTTTAAAGAGACTGTATCTTGAGATGAGTTTCATTACTGGAATATTCATAAATGCAATTTGAATAGGACTTGGTACTCCCCACTACCCACTCCTCTTACCACATTTCCTAATTCAGAGTACTAAAGAATTTAAATTTAATAGTTTTATGTCACAAGCTGAAAGAAATTCTCTATATACACGATCTACTTATCAATATTTCTATTTTTTTATATAAAGATACTATTGAGAAAGATTTTTACTTATAAATTCTAAGTTAAAATAGCTTAGGCAATAGAACTTTGCAATGAGTCGTTGAACTTTCTCTGCCAACTTCACTGTATGAGTCTCGTAGGCTACGATGTTGTGGGAGAATTCCAAGTTAGTTTGTGGATTGTTTTTGCACGCGTTCCGAGCATGAAGGCCCTCAGATGTCTTGTAAGTTCAATTGATCCCTTAATAGACTAATATTAACATAGGCATGATAAATTTTTTAGTATAATGTATATTTGGACTGTAAATTTTTGTGATCTTTATAAAAGTGTTTTCATAACCTCATTTGAACTATTTTTATCAAAATTAGGGAGAGGAACAGTTTTAGGTTTATCCTGTTGATTCTCTCCCACTCATTAATTTGATGTTGTGATTAAGGAATGTAATAAATGTAAATGTAATAAAGTTTGAAATCTTAAAATAGCTATGTAAACTAAGTCAGATATAAACTTCCATTTGGATTCATGCTTTTAAATATAGCCTACTGGTTCGTTGAGGATTTTTTAATTTTCAAACAAATAAAAGAGAAAGAAGCCTTGACATTTTATTCGATAATCGTCTTTTCTGGCGATCACACTAGTTGGAAAAATTTGCATTCTCATGGCTCATATAGCTTCAAAGCTACTACCATCATATGAAGAGAACTCGATGTAGTCTATTTGCTGGAGTCTATATTTCAATACTTGACAAACTGCAAACTAACATCGCGCGACTGTAGTTTTCAATTTGCAGGCCTAGCTAGCATTTTCAATGACTTGTGAGTGTAAAGGTCCAATTCCTAAAGCCGTGTCCACACTGAACAAATGTTACACATGTTCGGCAAACATGTTTGTTGAGGAGCTCAGGGACAAACATTTTAAAAAGTTTGGATAATCATTGTTTGTCAAACAAAAAAATTACTGTTTTTCCAAACATTTTCAGTTTTGACAGCTGTAAAACATAAAACCTGTTCTTCCCACTTACAAATATTTTGTTTGGTGACGTGTCCACATTGGCCACGGGCAAACATTGTTTGTCAAACATGATAAAATTTGCCCAAACTTTTTCCACAAACAAGTTTGTCCAACATTTGTTCAGTGTGGACACGGATTAAGTAACGGCTCTAGCTGCGCTGTATTATCAGTTGTTTTCTATTATACTGTGTATAATATTGTAGACTACAAAGACTGCAATAATAAACTATTATATATGTATAGTGTAATATACTACAGATGCTGATACAGCACGACTGTAGCCGCGCGTCTAGTATCGTCGCTTTGGAATTGGATCTTTTTTTAGTAAGGACATGCATGCATACAAGCATGGTAATATTTGAGTTGCATGTCAGTGTAGGCCAAAGTACAGACTAATATTGTAAACGACTAACGGCTGAACGACTAACTTTTAAATAATGATGTACAATTTAATCCATAAGCCTTCAATTGAGAATTTTTTCCAATGAGCTCGTAACTTTCAACGCTGATAGGATGGCATAATTTTATTCAGCATAATCTTCTAAAAACATATTATCTATCGCTATAATCAGTGCTGTTTCCAATCCCATTATCACTAATCACTAATCACTCGTTTGTGAGACTCTCAATTCGTGAGCTGAGAGCAAAGCATGCAGGAGGAATTCGACATTGTCGTGCTTTCCCAGCATATCAGCATGCTCGGCACTTTCGTTGGTCACCGGCGCATAGCCACTCTCAACACTGGATGAATAGCCACTAAACCGCCTATTGTTCCCCAAGAGAAAGACTGGATGGAATTCTCATGAAAGTATCATGCTCCAGTCTACTCATGGTATACACAATCTGGAGTAAATAGAAAGCCTACATCTTCCCACCTTGGTGGAGAGGCGGTTTCCCTACTCAACATAAAGGTCTACACAAGGCTTCCGGAAACCCACCAGTGACCCAACCGACCCCTGCAACTCAACAACTGCAACTCAAATCATCTCAACCCAAATCAACTACTGATACTCAACTCCTGCAACTCATCTGAGCTCAAATCATCCAGCTCAAATCAACTCAACCAAAATTACCTCAACTCAAGCCGTACCGGTACCTCTTGGGACAAAAATTGTAACTAATTTCAGTGAGCCGTCATGCTTTGAAATATCTTTGAAACATCCTTTTCTAGGCTACCATTTATAAAGTTTTCCTGGGAGTGAACCCCTTCTGAATACCCCCCAGACCCTCAGGAGTATTTCATACCGGAAACTACATCAGTACAAAAACAGCATTGTCTATAATAGATAGGAATGTGATTCTGGAGTGAACCGTAGCTGATTTATGAGAGCCTTTATTTTTAAATCAAATTTCCTATATGATATTGTATTATTGGTATTTCCGGTATGATATTGTATTAATGGTATATTCTTGTATGTCCTTTCAATGGAAACGGTTATCTGTTCAAACTCTGTCAATTTATGTAGATACAACTTGATATTATATCATCGTAATTCAAATTGCATTCCATTTTCAAATCATTCATTTATCAGTTATCAAATCATTTATTATGCAGTTTATATTTTTTAAAATTCATTGCATAGTTATATGAAAATGTTCCTTGATATGAATATTTGTTTGAGTTTGAACCAGCAAATATTGTGAATTGCATACGGTAAGTCAAGAAATCATATAGCCTACCCTATCCAATCCTAATCCTAAGTGAAGAAATCAAATATACTCTAATCCAGTCTCATCTAATCTTATCCAACCTTATCTTATCCAATCTGAACATTGTCATCTAACTTTTCAACGTCACCCTCATACTTTCCTTAAGACTGTTCTTGAATCTCAAATTTGAAATTAGTTTGGAGAGTGAGAAACCCGCGCTCACTGAAAAATGTCCACTTTCGCAATAAACATAACCGTCCTTGAATTGAAAATAACCTCCCTACATTCACCCTACCTAGTGAGGGAATCCACTGCAAAGCATTACGATGAAGTGAAAAAAGTGCCAATACGAATGCGTAATCTCGACTGCAAACGCAAAGGCACTACACCAACTCCAATTCCTATTCATGAGGTCTCGTCGCTTTATAACGAGATCGGCTTACTTATGAATTATATGAGCTTGTATCGATTCAACCTAGCTAAGGTACTGGATTCATGAGGCTCTTGTGAATAGAAAATATTTAGAGCCTTGCTTCAAAATGTCAAACTGTGGATTTCAGCATAGTCTCATTGAATATTGTTTTTGCACTGGTAAACTTATTTTAATATGTTAGTGTTGGAGCTGAAAAGCATAAAATTGCATCATATAAATGACCATCAGAAAAGTAAAGTTCCCTGATAAATTGGTCTGATTCCCAGTTTTTCTGTGGACATCATTCGCCAAATAATAAGAGCACAGGTGCCAGTGACGGATCCGGAAGCATTTGTGGATAGGCAGGAATGAACAGCATGAGCTATAGGATGGCCATGGTTTCTGTTCAGCAAACCAATTTATAGCTCAGTCGATGAAGACAAAAAAACAGGGTTTTGCGCAACTAATTATAGGAAAACTGAATTTTTGCAGGGTGTTATTATACATATATTTATATATTTATAACTTCTTTGCCTGTAACCGAAGAGTCCCCATTGTTACACCGCTTGCTTCACAACCCTCCAGGGAACCGTTCCTTCCCCCCACCACCTGAAAAATTTGAATAAAGACTGGAGAAATTTCTCCTCTTCAATCTCCAATTATTAGTCCAGTCACTATATACATTGGTGCATGCAATTTATATTGTAGTTCTGATTTTTAAGTATATTATTTGGATACATAAGAGAAGTCCAGAACCAAATTCTTCATGCAAAATTTCCTTGTGCTGGATACAGAATGGCCCAAAAACCTTGTATTTTCGGCTCATTTTCCATTTTTCAGCTATTTCTGCCAAATCTCGTAATCGGACAGAAAAGTTTGCTCCCGCCTTTTTTCTAAAACATGAAATTCGGAATGAAATGAGATTATTCGGAACTCTCTATCTCCTATGAGTACTGAGTTATGATTTTTCAAAAATGAGTGAAATTTGAAGGAAAAATCAATTTTGATGAATTTTAGTTTTTGATCAACAATATCTTCCGATTGTTACCATTTGGATGTATAATTCAAAATCCCTCTGGGCGTATTTTTGTGCTCTACAATCTGAGATCAGGTAGCAGCAGAGCGCTCTATCTCATATAGATTTCCAGGTACACCTGACAACAATGCACCACCAACATTAAGTTCGCTCTCCACTAGAATATTTTTGAAATCTCTCAATGCCATCGTTTTTAGCTCGTTTTGAGCTGATTTGAGCAACTTCTATTAAGTTTTAAGCACCTACCGTTTTTGAGATATGACGTCACAAAAATTGGAGAGCCAACCTAATGCCAGCTCTCCACTTTTCCAAATCGAGAAACTAAACATGCCATCGTTTTGAGCTGATTTGAGCAACTTTTATTTCGTTTTAAGCACCCACCGTTTTCGAGATATGACGTCTCAAAAATTGGAGAGCCAACTTAATACCAGCACTCCACTTTTCGAAATCGAAAAACTAAACATACCATCGATTTGAGCTCGTTTTGAGCTGATTTGAGCAACTCTTATTTCGTTTGAGCACCAACCGTTTTCGAGATATGACGTCTCAAAAGATGGAGAGCTAACTCAATGCCAGCTCTCCACTTTTCCAAATCGAAAAACTAGACATGCAACGTTTTGACACCGTTTTGGGCTGATTTGAGCACTTTTATTCCGTAATAACGGAAAACCCACCGTTTTCGAGAAATTCCCACTCATAGTATGCTTGATGTACTATATGGGAAATCAAAAATGAATTATAACTTCTGAACTAGAGGTTCTTAAAACGTGGAAATCAGCACAAGTGTAGGGGTCAATGAGAAGCTGCTCTTAGCAGGAATTGATTGGGAATTTCTCCAGAACTGTGATGATTCAAAACGTCAATTTCCACTCACAGCAGCTCCTCATGGACCTCCAGTCTTGAGCAGATTTCCATGTTTTGAGCATCACTAGTTCAGGAGTTACAATTCATTTTCGATTTCCCATATAGTACATCCAGCATACTATTAGTCGGAATTTCTCGAGAACTGTCAATTAGAAAGTGTACGTCAATTCCTGCTGAGAGCAGCTCCTCATGGACCTTGTGACGACCCGTTTGACATGATAAAATAATTCAGGGGAAACAAACTATCTTAGATAGAAATATGGAACTGAAAAACAGTTAGCCTAGTCAAGGTAACATTCTAATAAAATCTAATCTTCTTTTTGATAAGAAGTAGTGGTACTATCAATAAAGCGATAAGAGAACCATGAAAAATATAATATTGCACTAGTTTGAATTATTTCGCAGAAGTAAGATTATAAAACGACTTAGTTTGTTTATTGGCAGATCCGAAAATATTTACATATTTTGAGGTTGGAATTCTTATTTTGATTTAGCAAGTCACATCATCTCAAATCAACCGACAATTTATTTGGTTTATTGAGCAAGCAAATCAGCTGATCGACCACTCAACTATTATGAAATAAATATATTTTATTTGGATAATTATTGAATATTATATGTTACATAAAGATTTATGTAATGGAAAAGCAATGATTATTATATTATTTTGAATATTTATTGGTATCTAAAAATATATGAAAAACAAGAGTGTACAGAGCTCATATGAAAAGTAAATGTATTCATTATCAAATAACCATATATTAAGATTCATTTAATTGAAATTCTTATGGTCCATTATGTAATCTATTTAAGCATAAACTTATTTATTATTGTGTAACAAAAAACAGAGAAGACCCTGAATCCTAAACAGCCAATCATATCACATCTTACAAAGACTAGAAAAACAATCAGGCGAGGGCTTATAAATTCTAGAGGAAGAGATGATAATTTTTCTAAGAAGTGCTCTCTCTGGCTTGTGATCTCGACCGATATGGCAGCACATGAGGATAGGGTTATTTTCAATTATTTTTTCAAAAGCATCAAGCCAGTCTCTTTTTAAATGTTCAAGTATTTGTAATTAATGTTTGATTGTTTGTGAACTCAGTGGATATTGAAGAGTTCCTTATTGTAGAATATTCCCATATATCTTTAATACTGAAAGAAAATTACTTACAATCTGGACCATACCTTAGCCCAGCAGAGTCAAAAGTATTTGACTGATTAATTATTGGAGATAATAAATTATTCTATGAGAACTTCAGCGAACGTCATTCAAGTGAGTGATTAAGTTTCAATGTGTTCATTAAATATTAAGGCCTTTTTAGTGAATTGGGGAATTATTCAAAAGCGCTATATGAATTTGACTCAGGTTTGAAAATTTCGCAAAGTGTCATACACTATAATATATTTATTAAGAACTCTTTTTATGAATATATTTGATATCCGTAGGAGGCTTATTTCCATGCATGGCACGAATCCATACCCTGAGATTTGAATGATTATTTTGTTAATTATTAATTATTGATTGAAATATATCTATTGAACATATAGACTGAACAGGTTCCAATTTGTTAAATTTTGAATCGATCTGAAGTTTCATATATCAGTATTAATAAATATATATTTTATAGCTCACAGTACTGTGAATGCTAATAACTCCTGTGATATTTGAGATATTAAAGAATTTATTTATATGGAATTATATTTATAAAAGATTTATATATATACTAGCCGTCAGGCTCGCTTCGCTCGCCATATCCGTCTAGCCAGGAGGCTACGCACCCTGGACCCCTGACTGGATCGTCCAAGAATGAGATCAGCAGGCTCGCTTCGCTCGCCTGCATTTTCCATTTGAGCATTTTTATCATATGTTAGGACAATCCAGTCGGGGGTCCAGACTAAACGTCTGGCTAAACGGATATGGCAAGCAAAGCGAGCCTGACGGCTAGTAATATAATATTCCCAGGATTGAAGTAGCAGTGCCCAATCAATTTTTCCGCGATAAATGCATTCAAATCTTCAACTTGGTGCCAACCTAACAAAGTCAACTCAACTTAATGCCAAGCTGACAAAATTATTAATTTAGTTGCCAGTTAACGACTATTTCGAAGAGGTACTCTATCCAGATTATAGTTCTATAGTAACATATGATATGAAAATTTCAATTATAATTAAGAGATTGGGAGAAAAAGAATATACATGCTAAAATACGAACTTTAAACCCTCAAAAACAACCCTTAGAGTTAAAATATTGCCAAAAGATTTCTTAGTGCGCCTCTAAAGGGCCAACTGAACATAACTACCAAATTTGAACGTTTTTGGTCCGGTAGATTTTTAGTTATGCGAGTGAGTGAGTGAGTGAGTGAGTGAGTGAGTGCCATTTCGCTTTTATATATATAGATTTATTTATTTTTATAAATATATATATATAAATTAAAACAGGAGACACAAGATATAAATAGATTGAAAACACTTCAAAACTTAGATTAGAAATGGGGAAATTTTCGGAGACTGAGTCTCCTTCCTCAACTGAGCAGACTGCCTCGGTTGAGGAAGGAGACTCAGTCTCCGAAAATTTACCCATTTCTAATGTAAGTTTTTAAGTGTTTTCAATCTATTTATATCTTGTGTCTCCTGTTTTAATTTATAATACAAACTTCAAAGTGTCTTATATATTTTTTTTTTCATGGGAATATATTTGTGTTTTTTGTCAGCATACAAAGCATTAAAAGTTTTTTTCCTGATTCATCTCGATCTCGTGATATACAGTTTGAGCTGTCTTGGTACCAAGCATTTTATCTCTGCAGCATATACAATTAGTGAATTATTAAAGATTGATCTTATTCAGAGCAACTGTTACTCATCATCCTCTGATGATAGTCATATTATTCAGTCAGCGAATGTGTACTGATATTTATAGTAATAAGTCTGCAATATATGATATAAGGATCCAGAGAACATCTAGAACTGGCATTGTAAGTATCAAGGAATTTCGAAAGGATAAATTAGTGCACACCTGTATTCATGACAAGCGTTTTGAAACTCAATTAGAATAATAGTTGATTTTCATTATTCTTGATTGGATATATGGTTACTGATAATCAGTCACTGACTATCTTTTTGATTTCCTTACTGGTATGCTTCAATATCTTCAAGAGAGCAGCGGTAGGAATTGTTATCATTAGTATTTATACTGGCCCATATAAAGTTGCAGCCATAACCAAACATAATACAATTCAACTGTACAAAGAAGGCAAGCCAAATTTAACTTGGTGGGGAAATGTCTCTAGCCTCCGGCCATATTATTGCTCTACTTAGAGATAAGAATTGTAAACAAAAATATTATGATTGAATTGGCTACTCAGACTACCAGATCTGGAGAATATGTACCCATTTCGAGCACAGCAAAACATATATATTCAACCGACGAGTTACTCACTTCAATCAGCAACACCAACACCTGAAACATGATAAATAAAAAAATTAGAAGCCATCTATACACTCTTCATCATTTGCAGACCCATTAAATAGTGAATATTTGAATTGAAAGCCAGCTTACCTCACAAACAAGAAATCACAAGATGGCGACAGTAGAAAGCAATAGAAATCCAATAAAATCGATCAATCACTGTCCTTGTCATGAACCCAAACACCCAGTGCCAAATGGATCGTGACATTCCCAGACCCACCATTTTTAAATACTTCAAGTGTCATCAATGTGTAAATTATATGTAAAAATCTGGTGTGGTACACTCACACAACTTTCCTTGCTCATTGAACTGGGAGCCTCATTCTTAAACGACAATAATTTAGAGAAATAACATAATGACGATTGGCGGCAACATAATTATTTGAAACTACGATCAGACTACTGTATATGTGTGTATATAATTGTTTTCAGAGTACTTTTTCCTTTGTGTAAATTGTGAAATCCGATGATTTTTTAAAAGTCGTCGAAACAGCTGTTCTACAGATGAAATATCTCGACAATGTGTTATTTTTATAGACTGCTCTACCTACCTACCTCATGCACGAGAAGGAGGTTACAAAGTCCATTTCTCAAGGATGGGGTGAACCCCCCATTAGTTTCCAGAAAGGAGACTCATGCCAGTTGATGGAGCTGATAAATAACTATACAGAGTATGAATTTGAAATAAAACAGTCGAGTAATTTTTGAGAAAATCGTGAAAAACATGGTTTTTCAGTAATTATCCGCCATTTTTCTCAAAAATATTACGCAGCTCCTGCAATTTTCCTAGAAATGAGACTCATGTCACTTGATAGGGCTTATAAATAGCTATCCATGGTATGAATTTGAAGAAAATCGTTAGAGCCGTTTTTGAGAAAACCGTGAAAAACATGGTTTTTCAGTAATTATCCGCCATTTTTCTCGAGAATATTACGCAGCTCCTGCAATTTTCCCAGAAATGAGACTCAAGTCAGTTGATAGGGCTTATAAATAGCTATCCACGGTATAAATTTGAAGAAAATCGTTAGAGCCGTTTTCGAGAAAACCGTGAAAAACATGGTTTTTTAGTAATTATCCGCCATTTTTCTCGAGAATATTACGCAGCTCCTGCAATTTTCCCAGAAATGAGACTCATGTCAATTGATAGGGCTTATAAATAGCTATCCATGGTATAAATTTGAAGAAAATCGTTAGAGCCGTTTTTGAGAAAATCGTGAAAAACATGGTTTTTTAGTAATTATCCGCCATTTTTTCCGCCATCTTGAATTGAATTTTATTGAATTTCTTATTGTCGGGTCCTCATGGTATAAGGACCTCAAGTTTGAAATTTCAAGTCAATCGGTTAATTAGGAATGGAGTTATCGTGTTCACAGACATACACACATACACACATACACACATACACACACACACACATACACACACACACACACACACACAGACCAACACCCAAAAATCATGTTTTTGGACTCAGGGGACCTTGAAACGTACAGAAAACTTGAAATTGGGGTACCTTAATTTTTTTTGGAAAGCAATACTTTCCTTACCTATGGTAGTAGGGAAAGGAAAGTAAAAATACTATAAATATTATATTAATATTATTTTATATGTTATCTAAAAAAGTAAAATTATCTGCCAAGCAACATACTTGAAACTTGAATTGTTTATTAAGTTGTATTGAGCCGAGATTCAATGTGCTATGACAATTATTAAGAATCTCTTGAAGATAAACGATCAAAGACTAGATGTTAAGATTATTTATTGTAAAAACATAAAGCCCAAAATAAATTAGGATGATTGGAATTAAATAGAGAATGCATTTATTCAAATGCTAATTAATATATAATTATCATTTAACGAAAATCCTAAATAAATGCTGTGAATCACCCCGAAGACTTCTGCTACTGCAGACATCGACAACAGGGTTAACAGCTAGATGGAAATTCGATGAGAACTACTATCCAAAAATTAGTTGCCAGCCCGAAAATCGAACCTGGTACCTCCCAATTGCCAGTCAGGAATAATAATTATATATTAATTAGCATTTAAATAAATGCATTCTCTATTTAATTCCATCTGTAACTGGTTGACCGATATGGCTTCATATAAAATGAGTGCTGCTATCCAGAGATTGTCAGTTTGGTGTAAGGGTAAGCATTCCTTACTGACAATTGGGAGGTACCGGGTTTGATTCCCGGGCTGGCAACTAATTTTTGGATAGTAGTTCTCATCGAATTTCCATCCAGCTGTTAACCCTGTTGTCAATGTCTGCAGTAGCAGAAGTCTTCGGGGTGATTTACAGCATTTATTTGGGATTTTTGTTAAATAATAATTATAAATTAGGATGGAAAAGCTTGAATGTATAAATCATGTTTTAAAAGTTGCAATGATAAAGTTTACAAGTTTTTACAAGCCTGAGAATTATTGTGTCGTTAGGTTGGCAACGTGTTTGCGCCAATGTTTAAAATACTTGAGCAGTATGTCACCGCATAGAACAGCTCATTGTTGGGGGCGGAGGATTGTTTTGAAAAATGTTATTATGTTTGTCTGATGAGAAGGAGATTATTTGTATTGAAATATTGTATGTAGTAGGAGGTTAGCCAATGGCGTATTTATTTGAGTTGAATTTTCTTGTTATTATTTGTCTAATGGAAGTTTTAGAAGACACATTTCTCACTGACTTTTATCAGCAGGCTTTGTAATTTGTATGATTCCTGATCCAAAACCACTAGGATTGTAAAACTGAATATTTCCATCCTATTATATTGTATCAGAAGTCAAAGGGTGAATTATGTGATGACACATTTGATAAGATAAAATAATTCGGGAAAAACAAACCATCTTAGATAGAATTATGGAACTGAAAAACAGTTAGCCTAGTCAAGGTAACATTCTTATAAAATCTAATCTCCTTTTTGATAAGAAGTAGTGGTACTATTGATAAAGCAATAAGAGAACCATGAAAAATATAATTATGCACTAGTTTGAATTCTTTGGCAGAAGTAAAATATTATAAAGCGACCTAGTTTGTTTATTGGCAGATCCGAAAATATTTACATGTTTTGAGGTTGGAATTCTTATTTTGATTTAGCAAGTCACATGATCACAGATCAACCGACAATTTATTTGGTTTATTGTGCAAGCAAATCAGCTGACCGACCACTCAACTATTATGAAATAAATATATTTTATTTGGATAATTATATGTTAGATAAAGATTTATGTAATGGAAAAGCAGTGATTATTATATTATTTTCAATATTTATTGGTATCTAAAAATATATGAAAAACAAGAGTGTACAGAGCTCATATGAAAAGTAGAGGTATTCATTATTAAATTATCATATATTAAGATTCATTAAATTGAAATTCTTACAGTCTATTATGTAATTTATTTGAGCATAAACTTATTTATTATTGTGTAACAAAAAGCTGAGGAAACCCTGAATCCTAAACAGCCAATCACATCACGTCTTACAAAGACTAGAAAACCAATCAGAAGAGGACTTATAGAGGAAGAGATGATAATTTTTCTAAGAAGTGCTCTCTCTGGCTTGTGATCTCGACCGATATGGCAGCACATGAGGATAGGGTTCTTTTCAATTATTTTTCAAAAACATCAAGCCAGTCCCTTTTTAAATGTTCAAGTATTTGTAATTAATGTTTGATTTTTTGTGAAATCAGTGAATATTGAAGAGTTCCTAATTGTAAAATATTCTCATATATATTTAATACTGATAGAAAATTACATACAATCTGGACCATACCTGAGCCCAGCAGAGTCAAAGTATTTGACCAATTAAATATTGGAGATAATTAATTGTTCTATGAGAACCTCAGCAAACGTCATTCAAGTGAGTGATTGAGTTTCAATGAGTTCATTGAATATTAAGGCCTTTTTAGTGAATTGGGGAATTATTAAAAGAGCTATATAAATTTGACTCAAGTTTGAAAATTTCGCAACATGTCAATAACTATAATATATTATTCTATCAGGAACTCTTTTCATGAATATATTATATTACTTTTATAAACATAAGATGTACTATATGGGAAATCGAAAATGAATTGTAACTTCTGAACTAGTAGTGCTCAAAACATGGACATCTGCTCAAGACTGGAGGTCCATGAGGAGCTGCTCTGAGTGGAAATTGACGTTTTGAGCCATCACAGTTCTGGAGAAATTCCCAATCAATTCCTGCTAAGAGCAGCTTCTCATTGACCTCTACACTTGTGCTGATTTCCACGTTTTGAGAACCTCTAGTTCAGAAGTTATAATTCATTTTTGATTTCCCATATAGTACATCGAGCATACTATGAGTGTTAATTTCTCGAGTACTGTGATGGCTGGAAACGTCAATTCCCGCTAAGAGCAGCTTCTCATAGACCTCCAGTCTTGTGCAGATTTTCACGTTTTGAGCACCTCTAGTTCAGGAGATATAACTAATTTCTGATTTCCCATATAGTACATGGAGCATACTATGAGTAGGAATTTCTCGAGAACTGAGATGGCTCAAAACATCAATTAATGCTGAGAGCAGCTTCTCATGAACCCCTACACCTGTGTTGATTTCCACGTTTTGAGCAGCTCTAGTTCAGAAGTTATAATTCATTCTTGATTTCTAATATAGTACATGAAGCATAATATTAGTGATAATTTCTCGAGAACTGTGATGACTCAAAACGTCAATTTCTGCTCAGAGGAGCTCATCATAGACCTCTCCTCTTGCGTCAATTTCCACGATTCGAGCATTTCTAGTTCTGGAGTTGTAATTCAATTTTGATATCTCATATAGTACATGGAGCATACTATGAGTGGGAATTTCTCGAGAACTGTGATGGCTCAAAACATCAATTTATGCTAAAAGCAGCTTCTCATAGCCCTCTACTCTTGTGCAGATTCCCACGTTTTGAGCAACATTAGTTCAGAAGTTATAATTTATGTTTGTTTTCTCATATTGTTCATGAAGCATACTATGAGTGGGAATTACTCGAGAACTGTGATGGCTCATAACGTCAATCCATTCCTGCTGAGAGTAGTTTTTCATAGACCTCTACTCTTGTGCAGGTTTCCATGTTCTGAGTACCTCTAGTTGAGGAGTTATAATGAATTTTCGTTTTCTCATCTAGTACATGGAGCATACTATGAGTGTGAATTTCTCAAAAACGGTGAGTGCTCTTCGTTATGAGCTGCTCAAAGAGTTGCTCAAATCAAGCTGAAGTCGATGAGGTGTTTTGTTTCTCGATTTCAAAAAGTGGAGAGCTGGTATTAAGTTGGCTCTCCAATTTTTGAGACGTCATATCTTGAAAACGGTGGGTGCTCAAAACGGAATAAAAGTTGCTCAAATCAGCTCAAAACGAGCTCAAATCGATGGGGTGTTTAGTTTTTCGATTTCGAAAAGTGGAGAGCTGGCATTAAGTTGACTCTCCAATTTTTGAGACGTCATATCTCAAAAACGGTGGGTGCTCAAAACAAAATAAAAGTTGCTCAAATCAGCTCTAAACGAGTTCAAAACAATGGCGGGTTTAGTTTTTCGATTTTGAAAAGTGGAGAGCTGCTCTTCAATTCTCTAAACGTCATATCTCAAAAACGGTGAGTGCTCAAAACGAAATAAAACTTGCTCAAATCAGCTCAAAACGAGCTAAAAACGATGGCATTGAGAGATTTTAAAAATATATTAGTAGAGAGCCAACTTAATGTTGGTCAATGCTCCCTGTATTGTGAAAAACACCTAATTTTCAGCTTCAACCATCATCACCAACTACATAGTCTTCACATTGATATTTTGCACAATGACATAAGTTCATAAGATTATGTTCTATGAGAATCACCCGTTAGATGCACTTCATTCCAGTATTTTCTAGTGGAGAGGCGCACTTAAGGACACATCAAGGATCAATTTTTCAAACACTTATAACTTCTGACACAATGCTCAGATTCCATCGTGCTACACTTCATTCTTCTCGGCTCATCAAGGCGGTCCAAAATCATGCATTATAAGTCAAATTCGGTCGAAAAGTGGAAGATTTATTGTTGAGTGTACTCAAGCCCTTATTCCAATACACAAAAAGTGACCAATTCCAAGGACGTATTTATCCTTTTAATGTCCTTCAGCGAATTATCCAAGGGGTGAGACCTAGTGCAATTCAATCTTCATATCATAAACCTACTTCTTTCCAGATTTTGTGAGAATCGTTTTCGAGATCCGTTGAACATGAATATGTATTACCCATATAATCACATAACCATATATATATATATATATATATATATATATATAATTGATAATTTACCCAGTAAATTATCTGGTAAATTATCAACCGGGTACATCCGATAAGCAGTTTCACTTACTTGCTGACATTTGGCCATTATCCCAAATGACATCTTCTGAGCACAGTCAAAGGTACACTGACTCCTGCCTTTGCTTCGAAATTCTTCCTCGTGGTCAAAGGGAGTACCTCCTCCCCTCTCCCTCTCCATCTTTGGATGGTCAGTGAGTGAACACGTGTGCAGTTTGGCTCCGTTGAAAAGTGTTATTTTGTAGGGTTATCTTGTTAGAATTTATTTGAAATTTATATTAGTACATTCAGTTTTTTACATAGTTTAATAAGATATGTTCAAAATTTTGATTTTCATTGTAATTACGCAGTAACCTCCAATTAGTTTGACTTCTGGTTTACCGATTCCAACATGGTGAGGAGAAACGGTAAGAAACAGGAAACTCCCACAAAAAAGACAGGTAGGTGTGTAACGGTACCAATGTCAACGACCCCTCCCTGTCAAGACACAACGCAACTGGCCGACGAAATTCTGCAAAAGATAAACAAGGAAGTTAACCAAGCTGTCACAGAGGATTTCTCTTTTTTCCAAACTGAATTGGATCGACTACAGGGCGAGAACAATGAACTTCAGCAGAGGATGGCAGCAATTGAGAAGGAGACGGAATTAAAAATCGATGATCTTGAACAATATGGTCGCCATACCTGCCTTAGATTCTTTGGAATTCCTGAAACCAAAGGGGAGTCCACCTACCAAATTGTTCAGCAAGTCTGCAAGGAAAAGCTGAACGTGGAGTTGAAGATCGACGACATTCATCGTTCGCATCGAGTGGGACCAATCCAGCAGCCAGGTCAGGACATGGGCAGAGCAGCCGGCAAGGAGCGTCATCATCCCATCATTGTGAGGTTCGACGGTTACCGGACGAGGCAGAGGGTGTTCGCAGCCAAGTGGATGCTGAAGAACACTGGCATAACCGTGAGGGAGGACTTGACGAAACACCAACTGGCACTCTTGAATGCAGCAGCCAACAAGTACGGGATAAGAAACACGTGGACAGTTGATGGCCGCATCAAGTACGCCGTAGGAGAGGGACCTGGACGCCGCATCTACACCGCCGAGCGTCTTGCAGACCTCCAGTAAACACTTCACGGTGTTGGCACGTCATATCTCCCTACTAAAGGTGAGCTGTCATTATTTCAATTGTACCACTTCATGTAATCATCACTCTTCTCCCTTTTCTATTTTCAGTCTTTTATTTTTTGTCAGTCAATTGCCCTATAACTATCATTTTTACCAACTTCTATGTTTACAAATCTTAAAATTGATTTCTGCTTTTTTGAACATATATTATTCTTTTCTCATGGAAAAAATATAATAATTTATTTATTTTATTGGAATAGAGCTATATCAGTTTAGTTATAGCAATGCATCCAATATCCTGAAACTTTTTTACTGAATGAATCATCCAATACTCAATCAGGAAACTAGTATTCAATTAGACATAACCAAATGATGTTTCCAGCTAATCCAATGTGACACTTTTTATCTAATGATTGCATAGTACAAAAATAGAAGCTTTTCCACTGTTGATAAAATTATGATAATATGCTCCAAAGCCAAACTTTACTCAAATAATACATTTATAACCTATTTCAAATTGCTGAGTATATACCGCTTCTTCCTCATCTCAGGTCATTGTCAATCCATAATGTAATAATTCATTTCTGTTTATTAACAAAGCCTGAATCCCATTTCCACATCTATATTACTAGTGCGTATAGTAAACTTGCAGCAGGATTCAAGTTGACTTTTCGTGGAATTGACAATAACAGAAATAACATTCCAACCTTCTATTCGCGTATTCTATTTATATATTCATTATTCTGTTTTCTCATATGCAGTATTACCTGTCTGTAACTTCTATTATTTCTTCTCTTCCTTCCTCTTCTCATTCTGACCTCCCTCCAAATTAGCTCAATTTATGCTCAAAACTAGTTATACTGTATATTTTTATAATTTAGGGATGCTTACTTCATTTCTATACCACATCATTAACACTGTACACTATGCTATCTGTATCAATCCTTTCGCTCTCTCTTACTCACTCCCTCTCACTCCTTCGGTTTTTCTTATCCCTCCAATTTCATTTTCTTATTATACACCTCATTTTATGCACCGGATTTTTACTACTTTCTTCTTATATATCTCTCTTCATTCACCTTTTTAGATAATAATCTTACATAATCTATGTGTATTCTCACACAGCTTAGTCCTCTCTGCGCATTCTTCTCTCCTATAACCGCCAACTGCAATTTGAAATGAATCTGCTGATTCATATTTCTCGTTCTTATTTTCCATCTCTCTGTACACTCTCTTTTAACTGTCTATCCTCTTAATGACTTTCATATACTTTCTGTAATTTTTCTGCTGTGTTTCTGCTGGATTTTTCTTCCTGTTTTCAGACCTGGTTCCTGTGACTTCTCGCAAGCGCTCTCTCTTGCTGCCGCCCTGGCTCTTTCTCGCTCCCTCATCTGCTCGCTCCCATCAGCATCTACCACTGCAAACTGCCCAACACATTGGATTATCTGCTGAACTCTGATAAGTTTTTCAATAGTGCACTGTATATTAATTCGTACTTGAGTTTCTATTTTTCCAACGGAAGCCGAACTATCTGATGCATTCATGACTATTCTTGTATTTGAGATTTTCTTAGTTTTAAGCCTTCCTAGTTTTAGTGTTACCTTACCCTTTAATTCGTCTGTCATGCTCTGCTATTCAGTTGAATCTATGTCTTCCTGTGTTTCGAATGATGCCTTTCAGTGACAACCCAGCTCGCTCGCCCTCTCCTCATTTTAACTTGAATAATAATAATGGTAACAATATTCAGGACACAGGCATAATATTATCTAACAAACTTCACCCTTTTAAGAAACTTTTTAAAGCCGCTCATCTCATTGTTCAATCCCTCAGCTGCCACATCGATGAACTGAGAGCAATTTTCAGATCTCAAGACTTCAATGTAATAGGTATTTCAGAATCATTTCTCAAGCCTAGTATTCACTCTAGCCAAGTTGCATTGCCCGGATATAATCTTTTCCGAAATGATAGGCTCAATAAGGCTTGTGGAGGGGTTGCAGTCTTTGTGAAAGATTATATAGAAAGAAAAATATTAATCTCATCAGAGCAGGAGTATTCTGCCAGACCTGAATTCATGTTACTTGAATTATCTTTATCTAGCTCTAATAAACTACTTGTTGGTATCCGCTATCGCCCACCTAAAATTGGCCACTTTAGTGACTTCGAGAATGCCTTACTTTCTTTCATGCCTCATTATAATCGAAAACTAGTTATGGGGGATATGATCACTGACCTAAATATGACAAATTGTAACTTTGACTACTTTCAACTGACCACAATATTCCAATGCCTTAATATGACTATCTTACCACTCGACCTAACTTATCATACTAATGACTCTGACACATTCATTGACTTACTAATAGTTAGTGATCCAAATGAGGTTGTTGAAACTGGTCAAATCTCTGTGCCAGCCATTTCAAGACATGACTTGATTTACTGTGTACTCTCTCATGATACACCTAAACCCACTCAGAAATTTATTACTTACAGAGACTTCAAACACATTGACAAATACGCTTTTTTGACTGACGTAGCTCAAACCCCCTGGCATCAGATTGAAGCCTTACCCACTGTTAATGTAATGGTTCAAACTTTTGAAAATTGGACACTCAATCTATATGATAAACATGCACCCTATGTGACAAGGAGGATAAACAGAAAACGATGTGTACCATGGATGACTCCTGAAATACTCAAAATGATGGGACAAAGAGACAAAGCTCACAGAAAATTAAAAAAGACATTTGACTTGGACAGTTTAATAGAGTACCATATCGCAGTTTGAGAAATAAAGTAAAACAACAGCTACAGAATTCGAAGACTAGGTACTTGAACTCATTCATGGCAGACAATAGACAAGACTCTAGATCACTATGGAGCGGGATAAAAGAATTTGGCCTTGGTAAACAGAAATATCAAACTGAAATTGACTTACATTTGGATGATATTAACAAACATTTTGTTTCTCATTCGACACAACGTGACGAGACAGTCATCAATAATCATATTAATAATCTCAAACATCAGGTAACCAATCTAAATGTACCACTTGGGAACAAATTCAACTTTGTAACATATTGTAATTTGGATGGATAAATAAAAAACCTAGCTGAAATATTTATAGGTCTAAGTGAAGTAATTGGCTAATATTGCCAAAGAGATAACATAAAGATTAGATAATATCAGACGTCCTGGCTAAACTGTACAACAGCCTAAGAGGAATTGAAATAATTTTTTGCTAATATATAATATTATATAAAATATTGAAAATTGAAGCTAGGCATAAACATTTAGTGATCGGCGACCTAACGATCAACCGAGCCATACAATGTAGTAACGAGTCAATCTACATATCAGAAGTCCTATAAATCAAAGAAGTATAAAATCTAGGCTGTTAACACATATTCATATGATCTTTAATTTCTGCAATATAATTTGCGATAGTTTGTTGTAGCTCTGATTCACTAGATGAATTGCTCTATTTATTCCGTCAGGTGCCGAATATTGCACCCTGAGATAGAATATATATTCGTTACAAAGAAATCTATTAGATACCATAGAATTTAATATATATATATTTGGATTATTGGTTGTCAATTTATCAAGCTGTTTTTAAGAATCTAATTTAAATAGAATTGTCCAAGTCGACAAGTATTAGCAAGCTGATATCGCAGCTACATGCAAATGGATGCATATGATCATAAAAATAAAAGCACATGGTAACGTTTCGTGCTGTAGAATTTAGAGAATAGTATTTAGCCTGTGATATTTTATTGACTTCGATTATTGTTCTATCTTATATTATATATTTTTTATCGCTCTATATATTTTTTGCTCTGATTTATTTTTTGAGATATTTGTTAATATATGTATCAAATTGTTTATGGTGTGCGATTTATTTTAATTCCTCAATACTATAAGATAAGTATTATATATATATATTTTTTAATGAATTGTCAGAATTATAGTGGAAGCTCATATCTGGGCCTATAAAGATTTTTATGAGACTGTATCCTATGAAAAACCACGACCTAATTTTTATAATTGTTGAAATATTTCATGCTCTACCGACTGATGCCAAGCAGGAGGCTAATCGTTATTTAAATATAAAAAAAAAATAACGTGACACAACATGGTGCCCAACGTGGGGCTGATGATGAGAGCTGAGCTCATTAAATAATTATTTGAAATTAAGTCAAGACCTATATAGAGGATAATAACTAAAGACAAGTCTAGTCATATTGAAATTTGTCGTGGATAGATAATAGAACAATATTTTTATTGAGGAAAGCAGGTGGGTTAATTTTTGTATTACTTTTTGGGGAATCAATAGCTTCAAATAAGGAGAAATTATGTGTTTTAAAGAAATTTTTATATTATTATTATTGTAGAAAATATATTTTATGGAGAGAGCTATTATATTTTATGGGCCTAAACTGTCGAAATTTAGTCATAATTATTTTGTATATATGGTTGGAGAACAGTATGTTAGCTAGTCAGAAACTGACAATTGAAAATATAAATAGTATTATTATATTATAAGAGATTAAGTAATAAATAGGTTACCTGGCTTGTAATGTCCATAGGCCTATCCTCATTTGTGTCCACTGAATATCTTGTTAACCAAAACTTTCACTTTTTTACAAACACTTGACACTTTATCCATTTTTAAAATATGAGTCTCTTTTCGTCCATGCAAAGTGAGGTAGCAGACACACTGCAGACGGCGATAGTAGCGGAGATCGACGCTGAGGGGGGCGCGATGGAGTCCAACACCCAGATACCTCCAATCACCGCCAAGGATCCTGTGAACAGTAATAAACCGTTAAATGTCTCCCAAGAAACAATAAGGAGGGTTATAGTAGAGGGGATGATCAAGTCATTTTCTAATAGTTTAGAAAAAACAATGACCACAGTAATGAAGGACTTAAAGGCAGAAATGAAGGATATGCGGGAATCATTGAAGGATACGGCGGTAAGAACAGGTAAGGAAACTGTAGACACCATACCAGCTTCTACCACTGAAAACCAGGAAATAATTACAACCGAATTAGCAGCAAAAATAGATACTGTTACTTGTGAGTTAAATGAGAAAATAGATAACCTACCAGCACAAAACACCGCGCAGATTCATGAAATACCTACAAACAGGAACAATAGTCAACTTATTTCCATAAATAAACAACAGAATAGTAAACCTACACGAATAGCTCACCTAAATTCTGATTACAATCAAAATAAAGTACTACCTAATTCATTGGAGACAGCCGTTGGAGAACAGCAATTATTTTTAACTGAATTAAATGATGAAGTAGTAGAGAATGAAATGGAAGCTTCTAGTCACTGGAAACAGGCCCAAGAGCAGTTAGTACAACTCGAGAGTCAATTACATCAATTTCCGCACAAAAATTTAGAGCCCATCCCCATAGCAACGCTCGATTCACTGCACAGTTTCAATGAATTAGGCCGTTTTGACAATACAGACTGCTATCTCCAACCTAAAGAATTTATAGATCAGATAAAACTAGTTCAATCACTAACACCCACCTCTTGGAATTTTTGGCGTCTTCGAATATCCAGTTTGTTGAGCGGTGAACCTCTGATGTTCTTCCAGATCCATAATCACGAATTCAGGACGTTAGACGAGTTCAGTGCAGCTTTCCTGGAACAATATTGGAGTAAAAATAGACAAATGGAAACACTAGCCGATATCATTGCTAGCGAATATAATTCTAGAACAGACGACACATGCATCAATTTTGTTAATACCCTTAAACTGAAAAATGCTCAATTAGATGAGCCAATGTGTGACTCTGTTTTAGCAAATATAATCGTAAAAAAGCTACCTTTCCAAATCAGAACAGCATTGGCTGCACAGCCAATAACTAGTTGCAAACAGCTGATAGATTATTTACACAATATACAATCTATGATGGCAGTATCAAATCACCAGTCAGATCAAATTTATGCACAGAATCAACCTAATTCAAAGATCAATCAGTATGCCAGGCAAGTTTATGAATCAGTACCATATGATTGCTCACGATCTACCCCTCAATTTGAACGCCGCTATAATCATAATCAAAATAACAGCTGGGATAATAGAAGTTTTCAAAATCGTCAAACAAACCATTATCCACAGCAAACCTATCAAAATACTCGAAGAAATTATTACGATGGCCGTGATCGATTAAACTCAAATAATGGTTACACTCAGAATAATTACAATAGAAATTACAAACCGCCACCTCAACAAATAAGTACAAATTATACATTAGCGCATGCAACAGGATTGAACCAACAAAGAACACAGAACCCAACACCTGATAAATCACCACCAAAAACCGCCGCCAACAATGCAATTAAAACACCCCGAAAGCATCAACCTCTATTAAGTATTCTGTTCCCCACCGAAGAGCAACCTGCCACCCGCCAAGAGTCACTAC
The DNA here is from genome assembly GCF_014356525.2 of Nilaparvata lugens. Taxonomy (NCBI): domain Eukaryota; kingdom Metazoa; phylum Arthropoda; class Insecta; order Hemiptera; family Delphacidae; genus Nilaparvata; species Nilaparvata lugens. The sequence goes on along the minus strand of NC_052505.1, from coordinate 46,333,759 downwards.
CAAATATAAACAGTCACCAGGATCATGCACTAATTAAGGAGTTAGTGAGTATAGAAAAGTTTAAAAATGTAATAGATCCGCGCACTGAACCTACAACTGCCTATCAAGGGACACCACCGAGGCACACCAAGGACGGGAAGGATGACACCAGGGAGTATCGGGAGGACAACATGCAGGACCGGAGGAGCGCCCACTGCAAGGCCCGGAGACAGAAATGCCCGAGGAGGACACCGGATGACCGACTACAGGACGGACTACAGGAGAAAAGAGGCATGCACCGCAAGGCCCGGAGGCGGAAGAAGCGACAAAAGAGGAACCGCGCGCGCCGATGGAGGCCGCATGCATGCTTCAAACGCCCGAGGAGGATTCCTGACCGAAACCAGGATGGAGGACAGAGGATCGACGGCATACATCCGCGGCACATACGCTTCAAGAGAGATATTCAGCGATGTGACTGGCAAAATGGACCTAATGAATGGAATGAAACTGGAGCTACTAGAAGGACTATCATGGATTCATGCATGGATGATAATAATAAAGTGGATTACTTGTGGAGATTAATAAAGAATAGAAAGTGGTTAATAAGAGTGAAAGAATTAAAAAATAATATGAATAAAATGGAAGTACCTGGATATTATATGATTAGAGATTATACTATTGAAAAGATGATAAATGTTTTGATATGGTGTGTAATGTTTGTTATAATGGCTGTGATAATCTTGAAAAGTGATGCTATTGATGTTATAATTAAGACCATGTTATTGTTGAAAGAATTTATTATTGTTGATTGGAAGTGTTATATTATTGAATTGTTTATTATGATGATGAAGACTAATAATGGATTTAAGTGGAAAGTATTGGATGAAGATGATTGGAAAAAGAACAGATTAAAAGGAATTACCATTAATGATGCTTGGAATTGTTTAAAAGGATATACCAGATACAAGGGTTTTAAATTTATGATGAAAAAATTATCAATTAGAACAGCCTCATCTATCAACAACAAATGGACAGCAGATAACCTAACCAGCCTACAGTATAGCTAAAAGCAGAAAGCCAAAAGATACGGGAAAGCCACAAAATTTCTACATGCTATATCGACAAATTTGAAATAAATATGATAAGTAATCAAGAGAAAACGTCATTATCAGAAGAATTACTGACCTATCATGATAAATTTAATCTTGTCCTAGACCACATGGCAACAATCCAGCGTTTTAATTCTCTCCAACTGTCCGAAGCCTGCAACAGTCAAAGAACAATTTTTAAGTATGTAATTTAATAATATACATCAGATGAAAGAGGACACAAGCGGGGATAGTAAAAATAAAATTTCTTAATTACCTTTAAAAGGAAAAAATGCAGCAGTTGGATTAATTATGAAATTCGACAGCAAATTCTGATGTGACAGTATGAAATGTAGAGCCAGTGACCAGCTGGGCAAAGCCACCTGAATCAAATGTAGCCCTCAAACATATGATCATGAAAAAAAATATTGCACCCAAAAACATTATTTATTACTGTTATTTATTATATTTATCAATGTTAATATATTTATTTATATGTTTTATAATTTATTACCATTAGTTTATGCCATGTTTGTTACTGAAAAACCTCAATTGAATGCTAGTTACCAAAAGCCAAAAAACCATGTTGCAAAAGAAAGGAAATGTACCTGATATATGGAAAATTATTTATATTAAGACCTAGGAATTACAATAAAATATAAGCCCCAGAAAATTTGTACATCAAAGTTATTGTTTGAAAGAAATCGATTATAGAAGAATCAAGTGTAAGGTGTGTAGTTAGGTTGGCGGCCTTGCGAGCGGCAAATTTAAAAATACTGTGTTACAAGTGTGGAAATGAGGAATATGTCTAAGATGTTATATTTATGATATTTTTGTGTTGATAAGGAGAATTTGTTATTGTATTTGATAGAGGTCTAAAGGGAGCGCAGCAGATAAGATCTGTGAACTATTGTAAAATTCTGAGAGTATATTTTGTAGACAAAGTATGGAATATGTCAATGTGTTGAAGGATGGATTTTCATTAAAAACATTGTGATTCTCAAATATTTTGAATTCAAATCCAGGGGCGCGTGTAACATATTGTAATTTGGATGGATAAATAAAAATCCCTAGCTGAAATATTTATAGGTCTAAGTAAAGTAATTGGCTAATATCACCAAAGAGATGACATAAAGATTAGATAATATCAGACATCCTGGCTAAACTGTACAACAGCCTAAGAGGAATTGAAATAATTTTTTGCTAATATATAATATTATATAAAATATTGAAAATTGAGGCTAGGCATAAACATTTAGTGATCGGCGACCTAACGATCGACCGAGCCATACAACATAGAATCTGACCAAACAACTTGGCAGAAATTTACTGTGGCAAAATGGTATGCAATTTGAGGAACTAAAGGTCTCAAGTGGCTAATTATTATGATGTATGAAACAGATAATAACATATGAAAAATTAATTAGCATGTAGAGAGCATATTTAAAAACCCAATAAAAATAATTAAATGTATTAAGGAAGTAGGAGGTTACCAGGCGCATGAATACTGTAATAATTTGCATGCACCAATCACATAATGGCAATTGATAGGCAGCAATAGTGAGCCGATTCAAAAATATTTGTATATATTTCTACAAATAAATAGAGTTTATGAAAAAATTGTTGTATAGTCTATGTTTTGGATATGGCCCGAAGGCAAAGAAATTATTATATATATAACATAAGTCATAGTTTAATATTTTGGCACGGTCTATTTGAGCCTTGAATGGCGGAGGACTAGAATATTCAAATTCTATGCGAATTTGAAAATCGGAAATGAGAATTGTAAAACTGAGAAAGGAGAACACACTCGCCTGCCAAATGCCACCATGAGAGGTCACTAAAAATTATAGAGCGTAATACCTTGCTATATCTTGTAATAATTTGAAGTTAAATTGAATTACCAAATTTCTTATAAGACTTTGTGATGCTCTTATAAAGCAAAAGTCATTTTAAATAATTTTGTAACCCCTTGGAAGAGACGACTCCGGCTACAATAATCCAGGACCACCAGGAGTTGGATCGACATCAGCAGCTCATAAGAAAATTCCGGCACGTGAGTGAAAAATATTGAAATAGTGATAGGGCGCCCTCAGTGCTTCGAAATTACATAAGAATCAAAGCTAGCTTGTCGAAAGGGTTTCTTATAAATTAAGAATTTGGTAAAAATACTTGCGCAAGTAAATGTAGTATGCAAGGTATTTTATTAGAAAGTAACGAGTCAATCTACATATCAGATGTCCTATAAATCAAAGAAGTATAAAATCTAGGCTGTTAACACATATTCATATGATCTTCAATTTCTGCAATATAATTTGTGATAGTTTGTTGTAGCTCTGATTCACTAGATGAATTGTTCTATTTATTCTGTCAGGTGCCGAATCTTGCACTCTGAGATAGAATATATATTCTTTATAAAGAAATCTATTATATACCATAGAATTTAATATATATATTTGGATTATTGGTTGTTAATTTATCAAGCTGTTTTTAAGAATCTAATTTAAATAGAATTGTCCAAGTCGACAAGTATTAGCAAGCTGATATCGCAGCTACATGCAAATGGATGCATATGATCATAAAAATAAAAGCACATGGTAACGTTTCGTGCTGTAGAATTTAGAGAATAGTATTTAGCCTGTGATATTTTATTGACTTCGATTATTGTTCTATCTTATATTATATATTTTTTATCGCTCTATATATTTTTTGCTCTGATTTATTTTTTGAGATATTTGTTAATATATGTATCAAATTGTTTATGGTGAGCGATTTATTTTAATTCCTCAATACTATAAGATAAGTATTATATATATATTTTTTAATGAATTGTCAGAATTATAGTGGAAGCTCATATCTGGGCCTATAAAGATTTTTATGAGACTGTATCCTATGAAAAACCACGACCTAATTTTTATAATTGTTGAAATATTTCATGCTCTACCGACTGATGCCAAGCAGGAGGCTAATTGTTATTTAAATATAAAAAAAAAATAATGTGACAACTTCCAGCTAATATCTGAACTGGTCGTTTTAAAAGCCATACAACGTAGTCACAGCAATGCAATGGGGGTGGATAACATACCAATTAAATTTATTGAAAAAATGTTGTTTGCAGTGTTGCCCACCATAACATTTATTTTTAACAAGTCCCTTGAAAACAATGAATTTCCTGAAAATTGGAAGCTTGCTCTAGTACATCAACTGAACAAAGTCATACTTACCCTACTTTACTTTACTTTATGTGGCTGTACAGTCCTGGGTGGACTTTGGCCTCCTCTACATAATGCCTCCAAACTTCTCTCTCCTGGGCTCTTTGTCGCCAGTCTGCCACTCCTAGCACCCAAAGATCGCCCAGGACGTCATTCAGCCATCTCCCCCTTGGTCTTCCTCTTCTCCTAGTCCCCATCATCATCTCATCCATCATCTTCAATGGGACTCTCTCTTCACCCATCCTTGCCACATGACCCAGCCATTCTATACGTTTTGCCTTTATGGACCGTACAATGTATTCTTGCCCAATGGCTTCATCAATCTCACTATTATACCTGGCTCTCCAATTTCCATCATCCCATTTTGGTCCCCAAATCCTTATGAACATTTTTCTTTCAAATGAGCTCAGTGCTCTCTCATCCTTGCTCAAAATTGTCCATGTCTCCTCTCCGATCCATATGTCACAACCGGCTTTATCAACGTTGTGCCGTGCTACGAATTTAGAAAATAAATTTGGAATTTAGAATTTAGAAGCACACACAATATAACTTAATAAAAGGGATGTTAGATGAACATACCTAGTGCTAGAGAACGGGAATCCAGAAATGACAAGAGAGACAACGAAATAGAGAGAAGATATCAACTATATTGTCACCTCTTACAGTTAAATTCAACAATTAATAAAACAAAGAAGTTACATCATGAAAACCGAAAATAAAATTACTAAATTTAGAAAGTTATCTCTGAAATAGATAATTCGGTAATAACCTACTCTGTATGCTCTACATTGAAAACGTTTTATCCCAATCCCAATAATATCTCAAAATTACGATTTAACAAAAGTCTAATTCCGCACGTTTTACACCCTTCCCCTTTTTGAAAGTCTATAATTATTAAAACCCATTCTGTCACATCCGGAGTTCCTGGGACGTTCGTTTAATTTGGAAAAAAAGGTTGTTACCTCAAAGTTGTTTCTTCAATTCAAATTTAGGCTCGGGATTGAGCTCTACCATCAGGAGACAGCATACCCCAAGCTTCTAGGACTGCCATCGATTTAGAGGCGTCCCAGCAGCTTAAAGACACTCATTCATGAACCCGTAAATTGATGGATTTGTACGTTGATCCCATACTTTCATGTTCCCGTACTTACACCGCTGTTAGAATAAAAAAAATAAACTAGGATAATACAAATTAACCTCACTTCAGATATAATAAAAAAATCAACCTACTTTAGGTTATATAAAACTCAAATCAATACTTATTACTTTAAAACATAAATAGACATTACCTACTTCAATCTCTTGATTTAATAGAATGGAATTTATTTGTAATCAGGGTTATGCCCTATACACAAAGCAATGAGTACATAGTATTCCATAATAGGCCTACATAATTCACAAGTTGATTGAATTACTTCATAATAAGGTATTTCGAGTATTGTTGTTAGTTTAGTCAGTTCTCTTACATAAATTACATTTATGGTGTAATTTAAAAGAATAAATTACATGATAGGTGTTTCCTAAATAATCATGAAAGCTTCTCATTAGAATCAAAAAGACAAATAAAATCTATAACAAAAATACTGATAGAGCTCATAATAATATACTATAAACATCAGTCAATTCGAATTTAAACAACAGTAATTGAAAATTTAGGTTAATAGCTTCCTCTTCAAAAATAATTTAAATTAAAAAATATCTTAATTCCTACTAATAGGTATTCTAAATTTCTACAAAAAATATATCGTTCATTTTCTTCCAACATTTATCCGTTTGAATTACCATTACCATCTTCCATTCAAATCAAAAGGACTATTCTCAATTTTTACACTTTAATTACGGTACATTACAATAAATACTTTGATGGGAGCTTTCATTGATAATTTCCTTAATTATATTATAAATCCATGACGTACCTTTTTTTAGCGGTTATAGAAGTAAAATCTCCATTGTGAGGTGACAATTTGATACTCTCTCTCTCTTCTTAATTAAAGCAACTACTGAGGCGGAAAAAACTAAAAATGCTACTGGAACAAAAGGTTCCAGAGCCACATACTAAAAAGGCCTAAAGCTGGCATGAGAGCCATGATTAACACAAAGTTCTGATCAGACTACATTTTGTACTGCTTATGACGGAGGACAGACGCTGAGTGAATCAACTTAGCTTTTCTTGTCTTGCCGTAGACAGCTGTGTGATCGTCCATACTAGATAGACCTAACCAACGTTAACTGTGATTGGCAGTTACTATTTTCTAGAAAAATTTCCACCAATAGAAAGGAACGTTACAACTACAATTTAAGAAACATTCTCCCACCAAGTGACAGCTATTTTTCCTTGACAGCTATAAATTCCTTGCCTTATAAGGTCGTGAACCAGACTGCTCCTCCAGGAAAACTGTTGATCTTCTCAGTACCACAACTTCTACACACACACTTACAGAGTAGACACTACACAATGCAGAAAAGCAAGGGTCATGAACTAAGCTGATACTCCAGGAAAATTGTTGTTATTCTTAGGATCATAGCTTCTACGCACACACTTACAGAGTCAATACAACACAACGCAGAAAAGCAGAACAGCAAAATCCATTTTCACAACAGGCTAACTTCTCAGGCTGATTCGCATAATTCTCATCACTCACTATTGTAACAATATTTATTGTTACAATACTCCCCCTTCTTGAGTGTGGAACACCGGGTTAAGTCGTAAAAAAATTTGGCAGAAAACAACATGACAGTGCTCTCGGTAACATCCTGTATAAGACCAATAACGACAAAAAGGAATTATTCACCTCAAAATTTCAAATAAAATACTAATAATGAATCTCAGATTACTCAGACTCGAACTACAATCATGTGAAAGCAACAAAACTTTAAATGAATTTCAAAGAACTAGCCATAAACATCAGGAGGAACAAGCAAAATAACAAAGTTCACTATTTTCAACTAACCAAGTGGACTAGCAACAAATTTCGATCTCACAAAAGTTAAGACAAATCACCATGAAGGTAATCAACTAATTTGGAATAATCAAGATATCTAAGAAAACAAGGTGGAATACTTTTGGAATAATTTTGCAATAGAAGACACCCAAAAAAAATTTATAAAGTCAACTACAAATAATTATTGTGTAAAACCGGCTGCCAGACTCCACATCTAGACGGGCCCTGTCTCATATGAAGCTAAACAACCAGTAATAGACATCAATAAACAGTGACAAAATAATATCAAAATTAATATTCAGACAGTTACTTTCATAAAACCGCAGTGAAGAAATCCATTATGTACACCTTTCACTGGTCCCTCACAACTGGCAAGATAATTTTACGAAATCCCTTCCAGACAAAGATAAAATGACCAAAATATTTAAAGAGACTCTCCAATCAATACTCTGCTGTTAAGTTCATAACCAGATTATCCCAATATTCTAATCTCAACAGAAACTCAAAATAGAAACAGCAAATCAAAAAAAATTATCACAATCATATGACCAGACCATCATAACTCGACTAGTTGTTAAAATCGAGCAACTGTCATTTGATGTTACCATAGAAACTGCAAACAGACACCTCCTGTCAAAGATTCATGACCTATGCCACTACATTTCAATGTCATGGAGCAATTAACTACATCGAGTTAACTCACATGCAACAATGTTAGCAGCTTACGTATCACGGCCTTGATACACGTATCAACTTAGCAACAAAACTCATATCACCCATTTATACTACTCTCTCCACTCGTATCTCGTTCTTTGCACTTTTGTACAACAAAAATAACGTCGGTTATAGCTAAAGATAAAGGACATCGCGACTTGTCCCACAGTTACCCAGCAACACCTAAGTTACAATTCCGAATTTCCCTTTTGGAAAAGACTAAGATCTTCACTGTTTCACAAACAGAGACACAACTATTCAGTACATCATTACCACTTAATTTCCGTAACTCATTACTCACTTGGTACAGCAACATTTGATGACAATATACATACACCAGTATACCTACAATTTGTGCTCCCTATCCCCTTGGTACAACCACAGTATCACAACTAATGGACCTTGGCAACTCAAAAAAATAACTTACTACAATATTCTCTCAACACATCAAATTACTACTTACTATCTTCTCCTTGTATACTCAATTAAACTCATTTCTCCAGCACATGAAGAAATATGATAGTGCAAATGCCTAGGCCAATGATCATGATAACAGACACTGAACCATATCATAAAGAAAATTTTCCACTATCGACTAGTATATAACTGAACTAAGCTCCACAAAAATATTTGAACAAAATTTTATACTGCCTACCACACTCAATGAAGAACCTTCAGAAACTCAAACCTTTATTTTAAGAATTCCATTGACAAAGACAAGCTAAAGCAAACAACAGAAGCATTTTCCCGAGATTAATAAAATAAATAGTCCCCATATTCTATAGTACTGAAACTTGTTCCATTTCCCGTTACATATTCCCTTTTTTTTTATCATCACAAAGTCGTGAAAAATTAAGTAACCTAGATTTTCTTCCCGTTTCCTATTTTCTATTTTTGTTTTATTCAATCATTTTTCCATGTTTATGTTATATTAAAGAACTACTTTTCCTATTTTTCTACATTTCCCGTTTCTTCCCCCTTTTAATATTAATCACTTTTGCTGCAATTATTATAGGACATGATTCTATATCCTGTCTATCTTATTCAATTATTCTTCACTTCATTATTACCCATCATAAAAGATTCCTAGAAATTCAAGGTCACCATACTAAACCAACACTATAATTTATTGAATCTCCCTAATTTATCCTCACAATACTGCAACAAAAAATAATCAATTATCCTATCACCAAGTAAAATTAATTCTCATAATTAATTATCACCATACAATTCAAATATTATTTATTTATTTTTAATTTCCCCAATTTCTCTGTATTGAAATAAATTACTTTCCACTGTCTGCATCACCAAATTAACTATAGCAGTATAATATTTATTATTATAAAATCCAAATTCAAACTCTATAAACTTTCTAAATTTTCTCTCATTCATTATACTTATTTTAGATTCAAATTGACTTATTTATTAACAATTTAACTTTCCCTATCAAATTAAATTTTTGATTTTCACTACCCACATTATTTAGAAAAAAAGGTATCCCAAAATAATTAGATAATAAATTTTGACAGTGTATTGTGGCCATTACCAGCTATCAATCTAACGAACCTTTCAACTGAGGCTTACCCTAAAATTTCAAAAAAAATCCTGATCTTGGTTAGCATTCCATCTATTTTCTTCAGACCCCCATAAATCTTCAGAAAGGAACCACACCAGTCACCAGAATAAAACCTAATTTTAGCTCATACTACTCTGAGTACCTTTTGCTAAAATTCTATCTTCCATTCCACAAATACAACAAGGATAGTCCCAGCTATTAACCTTGATTTGTCATATGGACCTCATCTGAGTAGTGCCCCTTACAACTGGCGACACTCACTCCAGATACTTAATTCATCAAACAAAACTACAACTTCAACAGATAAGATTTCTCACATCTACCTATCTAAGCTCAAAAAAAATTACCACAGCCTAAAGGAAACGTTAACAAACCCTATCACGTCTGACAACTCTCTTTACAATGCCAGACCACAAAATACACCCTATATTTTTATATCACATTACTGACCCTACCAATGAAATATTATCAAACAACTGAAATTCCAGGACTAATCAGATAACTAAATTTTGATAGACGAACATCTCAAACAATATAATAAAGGATAGACAATGTTTGTCTCGGCACCAACCTTACAGTATGTTGGCTCACCAGACCCGCTATTGAAGATCAGCATCACGGACAACATCAAGACTCAACACTGCAGCCATCGTCTATCAGCTCAATCAAACGCAAAATCGCCATTCACAAGACTTGGTGGTCTTTGATGCAACACTGAAATTACGTTTTCATTAGAAGATGCAAGGACTAATTTAAACACAAAATCAAAACTCAAACAAACAAAATAAATTCAACTAAATCAATCAATTATTATTTTTCTGCTATACTCCTCAAATCTAACCTTCCTTCAACTTTATTCTCAATTATCCAGGCTACAATCTGCAATGCTACTGTCACTACAGTCTTCTGACATATCATAACTTCCACTAAATTTCTGACTGTCCCTAACATGTCATTTCCTATAAGAATCTCAAAAAATAGAATTGTCCCTACACCAGTATAATGCCTTGAGCCAGGGCATCACAGCTCAATGGAAACACAGACAGGGAAAATATTAATATTGATCACATTAATAAAATAATAAAAAATTCAACTTCAATTAGTTTATCTTCAGCATTTGTATGCTGCTCCAAACTTCAATACTCATTTCTGGAATCAAGCATTCATTAGCCATAAGAATGTTTATCAATTTTATGAATAAACTGATTTGAAATTAACATAATAAGTCAATAAAAAGAGCAAAAGTAGCAGAGTGGCGCAGCGAATTGTGCCGTGCTATGAATTTAGAAAGTTAATTTTGAATTTAGAATTTAGAAGCACACACAATATAACTTAATAAAAGGGATGCTTGATAAACATACCTAGTGCTAGAGAACGGGAAACCAGAAATGACAAGAGAGACAACGAAATAGAGAGAAGGTATCAACTATATTGTCACCTCTTACAGTTAAATTCAACAATTAATAAAACAAAGAAGTTACATCATGAAAACCGAAAATAAAATTACTAAATTTAGAAAGTTATCTCTGATATACTTAATTCGGTAATAACCTACTCTGTATGCTCTACATTTGAAAACGTTTTAGATTGAATCATAAAAGCTTAAAGGACTCTAATTTCAAAAGAGCAATTATTGAAAATTATCATAGATATGTCTCAGAAGTTAATCATAAATAACAATAGATATTTTCAGAAAAGATCCACATAAAATTCATAAAATTCTTAGAACATTAAATTTAGAACACACTTGGAAACTTTAAAACACTATCAAAACATTATCAAATATTAATGATCCCCAATAATAACTATTCTGTATCTTTATATCATGAAAGCTGCAAAGACAAACATTCCTCAAGTATCACATCATGGAATACTACCTTGGAAAAAACTATTCAAAAATATATGTCATCAAAACAAATTTAGAAAAGGTTAGGGTCCTTGAAACTTCATTTGATCCTTTACAACTTTAAGATGAGAATTATTTTAAAACATTAATTTAATCAATAAGGGACCTTTAAAAATTCATATACTCATTCAACTTTTAGTAGTTTAGAAGATTATAATTATTTATAAATTTAAAGAAAACTGAAATTCCCAGCTGGATCCTTACAGAGAAAATATGGCCTCACTTTTCAATGTAAAGATACAACCGAAAATCTATTACTCAAACCAAATTAATAAAATTAATAATCTATCTATCCCCAATAATATCTCAAAATTATGATTTAACAAAAGTCTAATTCCGCACGTTTTAATTGATTGAAAGTCTGTCGTCACTAAAACCCATTTTGTCACATCCGGAGTTCCTGGGACGTTCGTTTAATTTGGAAAAAGTTGTTACCTCATAGCCGTTTCTTCAATTTGAATCTAGGCTCGGTGATCGAGCTCTACACGTCCAGATGGACAGGAGACAGCATACCCCAAGCTTCTAGGACGGCCATCGATTCAGAGGCGTCTCAGCGGCTTAAAGACACACGTTCATGAACCCGTGAATTGATGGATTCGTACGTTGATCCCATACTTGATGTTCCCGTACTTACACCGCTGTTAGAATAAAAAATAAACTAGGATAATACAAATTAACTTAACTTCAGTTATATAATAAAATCAACCTATTTTAGGTTATATAAAACTCAAATCAATACTTATTACTTTAAAACATAAATAGACATTACCTACTTCAATCTCTTGATTTAATAGAATAGAATTTATTTGTAATCAGGGTTATGCCCTATACACAAAGCGATGAGTACATAGTATTCCATAATAGGCCTACATAATTCACAAGTTGATTGAATTACTTCATAATAAGGTATTTCGAGTATTGTTGTTAGTTTAGTCAGTTCTCTTACATAAATTACATTTATGGTGTAATTTAAAAGAATAAATTACATGATAGGTGTTTCCTAAATAATCATGAAAGCTTCTCATTAGAATCAAAAAGACAATAAAATCTATAACAAAAATACTGATAGAGCTCATAATAATATACTATAAACATCAGTCAATTTGAATTTAAACAACAGTAATTGAAATTTAGGTTAATAGCTTCCTCTTCAAAAATAATTTAAATTAAAAAATATCTTAATTCCTACTAATAGGTATTCTAAATTTCTACAAAAAATATATCGTTCATTTTCTTCCAACATTTATCCGTTTGAATTACCATTACCATCTTCCATTCAAATCAAAAGGACTATTCTCAATTTTTACACTTTAATTACGGTACATTACAATAAATACTTTGATGGAAGCTTTCATTGATAATTTCCTTAATTATATTATAAATCCATGACGTACCTTTAGTAGCGGTTATAGAAGTAAAATCTCCATTGTGAGGTGACAATTTGATACTCTCTCTCTCTTCTTAATTAAAGCAACTACTGAGGCGGAAAAAACTAAAAATGCTACTGGAACAAAAGGTTCCAGAGCCACATACTAAAAAGGCCTAAAGCTGGCATGAGAGCCATGATTAACACAAAGTTCTGATCAGACTACATTTTGTACTGCTTATGACGGAGGACAGACGCTGAGTGAATCAACTTAGCTTTTCTTGTCTTGCCGTAGACAGCTGTGTGATCGTCCATACTAGATAGACCTAACCAACGTTAACTGTGATTGGCAGTTACTATTTTCTAGAAAAATTTCCACCAATAGAAAGGAACGTTACAACTACAATTTAAGAAACATTCTCCCACCAAGTGACAGCTATTTTTCCTTGACAGCTATAAATTCCTTGCCTTATAAGGTCGTGAACCAGACTGCTCCTCCAGGAAAATTGTTGATCTTCTCAGTACCACAACTTCTACACACACACTTACAGAGTAGACACTACACAATGCAGAAAAGCAAGGGTCATGAACTAAGCTGATACTCCAGGAAAATTGTTGTTATTCTTAGGATCATAGCTTCTACGCACACACTTACAGAGTCAATACAACACAACGCAGAAAAGCAGAACAGCAAAATCCATTTTCACAACAGGCTAACTTCTCAGGCTGATTCGCATAATTCTCATCACTCACTATTGTAACAATATTTATTGTTACAATACTCCCCCTTCTTGAGTGTGGAACACCGGGTTAAGTCGTAAAAAATTTGGCAGAAAACAACATGACAGTGCTCTCTGTAACACTCTGTATAAGACCAATAATGACAAAAAGGAATTATTCACCTCAAAATTTCAAATAAAATACTAATAATGAATCTCAGATTACTCAGACTCGAACTACAATCATGTGAAAGCAACAAAACTTTAAATGAATTTCAAAGAACTAGCCATAAACATCAGGAGGAACAAGCAAAATAACAAAGTTCACTATTTTCAACTAACCAAGTGGACTAGCAACAAATTTCGATCTCACAAAAGTTAAGACAAATCACCATGAAGGTAATCAACTAATTTGGAATAATCAAGATATCTAAGAAAACAAGGTGGAATACTTTTGGAATAATTTTGCAATAGAAGACACCCAAAAAAAATTTATAAAGTCAACTACAAATAATTATTGTGTAAAACCGGCTGCCAGACTCCACATCTAGACGGGCCCTGTCTCATATGAAGCTAAACAACCAGTAATAGACATCAATAAACAGTGACAAAATAATATCAAAATTAATATTCAGACAGTTACTTTCATAAAACCGCAGTGAAGAAATCCATTATGTACACCTTTCACTGGTCCCTCACAACTGGCAAGATAATTTTACGAAATCCCTTCCAGACAAAGATAAAATGACCAAAATATTTAAAGAGACTCTCCAATCAATACTCTGCTGTTAAGTTCATAACCAGATTATCCCAATATTCTAATCTCAACAGAAACTCAAAATAGAAACAACAAATCAAAAAAATTATCAAATTATCACAATCATATGACCAGACCATCATAACTCGACTAGTTGTTAAAATCGAGCAACTGTCATTTGATGTTACCATAGAAACTGCAAACAGACACCTCCTGTCAAAGATTCATGACCTATGCCACTACATTTCAATGTCATGGAGCAATTAACTACATCGAGTTAACTCACATGCAACAATGTTAGCAGCTTACGTATCACGGCCTTGATACACGTATCAACTTAGCAACAAAACTCATATCACCCATTTATACTACTCTCTCCACTCGTATCTCGTTCTTTGCACTTTTGTACAACAAAAATAACGTCGGTTATAGCTAAAGATAAAGGACATCGCGACTTGTCCCACAGTTACCCAGCAACACCTAAGTTACAATTCCGAATTTCCCTTTTGGAAAAGACTAAGATCTTCACTGTTTCACAAACAGAGACACAACTATTCAGTACATCATTACCACTTAATTTCCGTAACTCATTACTCACTTGGTACAGCAACATTTGATGACAATATACATACACCAGTATACCTACAATTTGTGCTCCCTATCCCCTTGGTACAACCACAGTATCACAACTAATGGACCTTGGCAACTCAAAAAAATAACTTACTACAATATTCTCTCAACACATCAAATTACTACTTACTATCTTCTCCTTGTATACTCAATTAAACTCATTTCTCCAGCACATGAAGAAATATGACAGTGCAAATGCCTAGGCCAATGATCATGATAACAGACACTGAATTACCTATCATAAAGAAAATTTTCCACTATCGACTAGTATATAACTGAATTAAGCTCCACAAAAAATTATTTGAACAAAATTTAATACTGCCTACCACACTCAACGAAGAACCTTCAGAAACTCAAACCTTTATTTTAAGAATTCCATTGACAAAGACAAGCTAAAGCAAACAACAGAAGCATTTTCCCGAGATTAATAAAATAAATAGTCTCCATATTCTATAGTACTGAAACCTGTTCCATTTCCCGTTACATATTCCTTTTTTTTATCATCACAAAGTCGTGAAAAATTAAGTAACCTAGATTTTCTTCCGTTTCCAATTTTCTATTTTTTTGTTTTATTTAATAATTTTTCCATTTTTATGTTATATTAAAGAACTACCTTTCCTATTCTTCTACATTTTCCTTTCTTCCCCCTTTTATATTAATCACTTTTGCTGCAATTAATATAGGACAGGATTCTATATCCTGTCTATCTTATTCAATTATTCTTCACTTTATTATTGCCCATCATAAAAGATTCCTAGAAATTCAAGGTCACAAGATACTAAACCAACATTATAATATATTGAATCTCTCTTATTCATCCTCACAATACTGCAAAAAATAATCGATTATCGTATCACCAAGTAGAATTAATTCTCATAATTAATTATCACCATACAATTCAAATATAATTTATTTATTTTAAATCTCCCCAATTTCACAATATTGAAAAAATTACTCTCCACTGTCTGCATCACCAAATTAAACATAGCAGTATATTATTTATTATTACAAAATCCCAATTAAGCTCTATAAACTTTCCCCAATTTCCTCTCATTTATTATACTCATTTTGAATTCACATTGACTCATTAATAATTTAACTTTTCCTATTAAATAAATCTTTAGATTTTCACTACCCACATTATTTAGATGAATTTTTATCCCAAGAAATTAAGTAATAAATTTTGACAGTGTATTGTGGCCATTCCCAGCTATCAATCTAACGAACCTTTCAACTGAGGCTTACCCTAAAATTTAAAAAAGAAATCCTGATCTTGGTTAGCATTCAATCTATTTTCTTCAGACCCCCAGAAATCTTCAGAAAGGAACCACACCAGTCACCAGAATAAAACCTAATTTTAGCTCATACTACTCTGAGTACCTGTTGCTAAAATTCTATCTTCCATTCCACAAATACAACAAGGATAGTCCCAGCTATTAACCTTGATTTGTCATATGGACTTCATCTGAGTAGTGCCCCTTACAACTGGGGACACTCACTCCAGATACTTAATTCATCAAACAAAACTACAACTTCAACAGATAAGATTTCTCACATCTACCTATCTTAGCTCAAAAAAAAATTAACACTGCCTAAAGGAAACGTTAACAAACCCTATCAAATCTGACAACTCTCTTTACAACGCCAGACCACAAAATACACCCTACACTTTTATAGCACATTACTGACCCTAACAATGAAATATTATCAAACAACTGAAATTCCATAACTATATTTTGATGGATGAACATTTCAAAAAATATAATAAAGGATAGACAATATTTGTCTCGGCACCAACCTTACAGTATGTTGGCTCACCAAACTCGCTATTGAAGATCAACATCACGGAAAACAAGACTTATCAACGCTGCAGCCATCATCTATCAGCTCAATCAAACGCAAAATCGCCGTTCACAAGACTTGGTGGTCTTTGATGCAACACTGAAATTAGGCTTTCATTAGAAGATGCAAGGACTAATTTAAAACACAAAACTGAAATAATCTCAAAGAAACAAAATAAATTCAACTAAATTACTCAATTATTATTTTTCTGGTGTACTCCTCAAATCTAACCTTCCTTCAACTTTATAGCCAATTATCCAGACTACAATCTGCAGTGCTACTATAACTACATTGTTCTGACACATCATAACTTCCACTAAATTTCGGACTGTCCCTAACATGTCATTTTCTATGAGAATCTCACAAAATAAAATTGTCCCTACACCAGTATAATGCCTTGAGCAAGGGCATCACAGCTAAATGGAAACACAGACAGGGTAAATATTGATATTAATCACATTAATAAAATAATAAAAAAATTCAACTTCAATTAGTTTATCTTCAGCATTTGTATGCTGCTCCAAACTTCAATACTCATTTCTGGAATCAAGCATTCATTAGTCATAAGAATGTTTATCAATTTTATGAATAAACTGATTTGAAATTAACATAATAAGTCAATAAAAAGAGCAAAAGTAGCAGAGTGGCGCAGCAAATTGTGCCGTGCTATGAATTTAGAAAGTTAATTTGGAATTTAGAATTTAGAAGCACACACAATATAACTTAATAAAAGGGATGCTTGATAAACATACCTAGTGCTAGAGAGCGGGAATCCAGAAATGACAAGAGAGACAACGAAATAGAGAGAAGATATCAACTATATTGTCACCTCTTACAGTTAAATTCAACAATTAATAAAACAAAGAAGTTACATCATGAAAACCGAAAATAAAATTACTAAATTTAGAAAGTTATCTCTGATATAGATATTTCGGTAATAACCTACTCTGTATGCTCTACATTGAAAACGTTTTAGATTGAATCATAAGAAGCTTAAAGGACTCTAATTTCAAAAGAAGAATTGAAAATTATCATAGATATGTCTCAGAAGTTAATCATAAATAACAATAGATATTTTCAGAAAAGATCCACATAAAATCCTTAGAACATCAAATTTAGAACACACTTGGAAACTTTAAAACATTATCAAATATTAATGATCCCCAATAATAACTATTCTGTATCTTTATATCATGAAAGCTGCAAAGACAAACATTCCTCAAGTATCACATCATGGAATACTACCTTGGAAAACTATTCAAAAAATATATGTCATCAAAACAAATTTAGAAAAGGTTAGGGTCCTTGAAACTTCATTTGATCCTTTACAACTTTAAGATGAGAATTATTTTAAAACATTAATTTATCAATAAGGGACCTTTAAACATTTTGTATACTAATTCAACTTTAGTAGCTTAGTAGATTAAAATATAAATTCAAAGAAAACTGAAATTCCCAGCTGGATCCTTACAGAGAAAATATGGCCTCACATTTCAATGTAAAGATACAACCGAAAATCTATTACTCAAACCAAGATTAATAAAATTAGTAATCTATTCAATCCCAATAATATCTCAAAATTACAATTGAACAAAAGTCTAATTCCGCACGTTTTACACCCTTCCCCTTTTTGAAAGTCTATAATTATTAAAACCCATTCTGTCACATCTGGAGTTCCTGGGACGTTCGTCTAATTTGGAAAAAAAAGGTTGTTACCTCAAAGCTGTTTCTTCAATTCAAATTTAGGCTCGGGATTGAGCTCTACCATCAGGAGACAGCATACCCCAAGCTTCTAAGACTGCCATTGATTTAGAGGCGTCTCAGCAGCTTAAAGACACTCGTTCATGAACCCGTAAATTGATGGATTCGTACGTTGATCCCATACTTTCATGTTCCCGTACTTACACCGCTGTTAGAATAAAAAAAATAAACTAGGATAATACAAATTAACCTCACTTCAGATATAATAAAAAAATCAACTCACTTTAGGTTATATAAAACTCAAATCAATACTTATTACTTTAAAACATAAATAGACATTACCTACTTCAATCTCTTGATTTAATAGAATGGAATTTATTTGTAATCAGGGTTATGCCCTATACACAAAGCGATGAGTACATAGTATTCCATAATAGGCCTACATAATTCACAAGTTGATTGAATTACTTCATAATAAGGTATTTCGAGTATTGTTGTTAGTTTAGTCAGTTCTCTTACATAAATTACATTTATGGTGTAATTTAAAAGAATAAATTAAATGATAGGTGTTTCCTAAATAATCATGAAAGCTTCTCATTAGAATCAAAAAGACAAATAAAATCTATAACAAAAATACTGATAGAGCTCATAATAATATACTATAAACATCAGTCAATTTGAATTTAAACAACAGTAATTGAAAATTTAGGTTAATAGCTTCCTCTTCAAAAATAATTTAAATCAAAAAATATCTTAATTCCTACTAATAGGTATTCTAAATTTCTACAAAACATATATCGTTCATTTTCTTCCAACATTTATCCGTTTGAATTACCATTACCATCTTCCATTCAAATCAAAAGGACTATTCTCAATTTTTACACTTTAATTACGGTACATTACAATAAATACTTTGATGGAAGCTTTCATTGATAATAATTCCTTAATTATATTATAAATCTATGACGTACCTTTAGTAGCGGCTATAGGAGAAAAATCTCCATTGTGAGGTGACAATTTGATACTCTCTCTCTCCTTAATTAAAGCAACTACTGAGGCGGAAAAAACTAAAAATGCTACTGGAACAAAAGGTTCCAGAGCCAAATACTAAAAAGGCCTAAAGCTGGCATGAGAGCCATGATTAACACAAAGTTCTGATCAGACTACATTTTGTACTGCTTATGATGGAGGACAGACGCTGAGTGAATCCACTTCGCTTTTCTCGTCTTGCCATGGACAGCTGTGTGATCGTCCATACTAGATAGACCTAACCAACGTTAACTGTGATTGGCAGTTACTATTTTCTAGAAAAATTTCCACCAATAGAAAGGAACGTTACAACTACAATTTAAGATACATTCTCCCACCAAGTGACAGCTATTTTTCCTTGACAGCTATAAATTCCTTGCCTTATAAGGTCGTGAACCAGACTGCTCCTCCAGGAAAATTGTTGATCTTCTCAGTACCACAACTTCTACACACACACTTACAGAGTCGACACTACACAATGCAGGAAAGCAAGGGTCATGAACTAAGCTGATACTCCAGGAAAATTGTTGTTATTCTTAGGATCATAGCTTCTACCCACACACTTACAGAGTCAACACAACACAACGCAGAAAAGCAAAACAGCAAAATCCATTTTCACAACAGGCTAACTTCTCAGGCTGATTCGCATAATTCTCATCACTCACTATTGTAACAATATTTATTGTTACAACGTCCTGTACATTTTTTCTTTTGTTTCACGCAAAATGAGTCTGCTTTTGAAAATTTTTTGTTTTGCATAAAATGTACGGTTGCCCATCATGGACCTGTCATATATTTCATTACTCGTTCTATTATCACCAGTTAGCATTACCCCAAGGTATTTGAGCTTACTAACGCCTTCTATTTCACAACCATCTGATATTTTCAAGTTATTTACCTGTCTCCTCTGCTCATTTGCTGACATTCTCATGTACTTTGTTTTTTCAATGTTTATTTCCAGACCCACACTTCCAGCCTCATCCCTCATTGTACAGAAAATTTCTTTTAGATTCTCTTCATTTCTTGTAACTAACACAACATCGTCCACATAGGTCGGAACCTGACACATTCTATTTACTATTGTGCCTCTCAGTCCCAGCTTCCGAATTACTGTTTCCAACACCAGATTGAATAGTGTAGCTGAAAGTGCGTCTCCTTGTCTAACACCAGTTGTAACATTAAACGTCCGACTTATCTTGGTACTGATTTTAACTTGAGCCGTTGTGCCATCCATTGTCAAGTTTATGATATTGATCAACTTTCTAGGGATTCCAAACTCAAGAAGGTTCCAAACTCTGTGTTAAACTCAAAACACTTCTCCATAATCTGCTTCATTGTAAATATCTGATCTGTTGTACCTCTCCCTTGCCTGAAGCCGCACTGATGATCGCCAATTATTTCTTCAGCATACACCCCTAGTCGCCTCAACACCAGGGCAGAAAAAAGTTTGTATGACGTGCAGAGTAGCGTTATACCTCTGTAATTATTACAATTCATTTTATCACCTTTTTTTAGTATGGGGCATATCACACCACTTGTCCACTCCTCAGGCATCTTCTCTTGCTCCCATATCCATGTTATCAATGTATGCAGAGCTCTCACTATCTTATTTCCACCCAATTTTATTAGCTCGGCAGGTATTGAATTTTTTTATAATTTCTGCCACTTCTTCATTGCTTGGGGGAGGGATCAAGGGTTCTGCACTGGCATATGTCAATTGTTCTTGCTTATCCTCCCCCTCTCGGTTCAAGACATCCCTAAAGTGCTCTGCCCATTGTCACGTTATTTTTTATAGTTAAATAACAATTAGCCTCCTGCTTGGCATCAGTCGGTAGAGCATGAAATATATTTTAATAATTATAAAAATCAGGTCGTGGTTTTTTATAGGATACAGTCTCATAAAAATCTTTATAGGCCCAGATATGAGCTTCCACAATAATACTGATAATTCATTAAAGAATATATATTAATACTTATCCTATAGTATTGAGGAATAAAAATAAATCGTATACCATAAACAATTTGATACATATATTAACAAATATTTCAAAAAATAAATCAGAGCAAAAATATATAGAGCAACAAAAAATATATAATATAAGATAGAACAATAATTGGAATCGATGAAATATCACAGGCCAATACTATTCTTTAAATTTTATAGCACGAAACGTCACCATGTGCTTTCATTTTTATGATCATATGCATTCATTTGCATGTAGCTGCGATATCAGCTTGCTAATACCTGTCAACTTGGACAATTCTATTTAAACTAAATTCTTAAAATCAGCATGATAAATTGACAAACTAGTAATCCCAATATATATATATATATATATTAAATTCTATAGTTTCTAATAGATTTCTTGTAATAAATATATATTTTATCTCAGGGTGCAAGATTCGGCACCTGAAGGAATAAATAGAGCAATTCATCTAGTGAATCAGAGCTACAACAAACTATCACAAATTATATTGCAGAAATTAATGATCATATGAATATTGTATTAACAGCCTAGATTTTATACTTCTTTGATTGATAGATCTTCCAATATATGAATTGATTCGTTACTTTCTAATAAAATACCTTGCATACTACATTTACTTGCGCAAGTATTTTTACCAAATTCATAATTTATAAGAAACCCTTTCGACAAGCTAGCTTTGATTCTTATGTAATTTCGAAGCACTGAGGGCGCCCTATCACTATTTCAATATTTTTCAATCACGTGCCGGAATTTTCTTATGAGCTGCTGATGTCGATCCAACTCCTGGTGGTCCTGGATTATTGTAGCCGGAGTCGTCTCTTCCAAGGGGTTACAAAATTATTTAAAAATGACTTTTGCTTTATAAGAGCATCACAAAGTCTTATAAGAAATTTAGTAATTCAATTTAACTTTAAATTATTACAAGGTATTATGCTCTATAATTTTTGGTGACCTCTTATGATGGTAGTTGGCAGGCGAGAGTGGTTCTCGTTTCTCAATTTTACAATTCTCATTTCCGATTTCTAAATTTGCATAGAATTTGAATATTCTATTCCTCCGCCATTCAAGGCTCAAATAGACCATACTAAAATATTAAATTATTACTTATGTCATATATTAATTGATTTCTTTGCCTTCGGGCCATATCCAAAACATAGACTATACAACAATTTTTTACAAATTCTTATTATTTGTAGAAATATATACAAATATTTTTGAATCTGCTCACTATTGCCGCCTGTCAATTGCCGCTATTTGATTGGTGCATGCAAATTATTACAGTATTCATGCGCCCAGTAACCTCCTACTTCCTTAATACATTTAATTATTTTTGTTGGGGTTTTTAAATATGCTTTTTATATGCCAAGTAATTTTTTATGGATTATTAGTTGTTTCATACATTACAATAATTAGCCACGTATGACTTTTAGTTCCTCAAATTGCATACTGTTTTGCCACAATAATTTTCTGCCAAGGTGTTTGGTCAGATTCTACGTTGTATGGCTCGGTCGATCGTTAGGTTGCCGATTACTAAATGTTTATGCCTAACCTCAATTTTCAATATTTTATATAATATTATATAGTAGCAAAATTTATTTCCATTCCTCTTAGGCTGTTGTACAGTTTAGCCAGGACGTCTGATATTATCTAATCTTTACGCTATCTCTTTGGCGATATTAGCCAATTACTTCACTTAGACCTATAAATATTTCAACTAGGGATTTTTATTCATCAATCCAAATAAAATATGTTACAAACGCCCCTGGATTTGAATTCAAAATATTTGAGAATCACAATGTTTTTAATGAAAATCCATCCTTCAACACATCGACATATTCCATACTTTGTCTACAAAAATATACTCTCAAAGTTTTACAATAATTCGCAGATCTTATCTGCTACGCCCCCCTTAGACCTCCATCAAATACAATAATAAATTCTCCTTATCAACACAAAAATATCATAAATATTACATTTTGGACACATTCCCCAGTATAACATAGTATTTTCAAATTTGCTGCTCGCAAGGCCGCCAACCTAACTCCACACATTACACTTGAGATTCTCTTATAATAGATTTCTTTCAAACAATAACTTCGATGTACAAATTTTCTGGGGCTTATATTTTATTGTAATTCCTAGGTCTTAATATCAATAATTTTCCATATATCAGGTACAATTCCTTTCTTTTGCAACATGGTTTTTTGGCTTTTATGGTAACTAGCATTAAATTGAGGTTTTTTAGTAACAAACATGGCATAAACTAATGGTAATAAATTATAAAACATATAAATAAATATATTAACATTGATAAATACAATAAATAACAATAATAAATAACATTTTTGGGTACAATATTTTTCCATAATCATATGTTTAACAGACATTACATATTCGATTCAGGTGGCTTTGCCCAGCTGGTCGCTGGCTCTACATTCCATACCGCTCACGTCAGAATTTGCTGTTGAATCTCATAGTTAACCTAACTGCTACATTTTTTCCTTTTAAAGGTAATTACCAAATTTTATCCCCGTTTGTGTCTTATTTTATATGGTGTAGATTATTAAATTACATACTTAAAAATTATTCTTTTGATTGTTTCAGGCCTCTAACAGTTGGAAGGAATTAAAACGTCGGATTGTTGCCATGCGGTCTATGCCAAGATTAAATTTATCATGATAGGTCAGTAATTCTTCTGATAATGACGTTTTCTCTTGATTACTTATCATATTTATTTCATATTCTGTGATATGGTTCAATATTGACTACATTTTCCCACCAAACAATGTGCATATTTTCATTCTCTTGCAACTGGACTGTGTTGTGATGTGATATGGCTACGATAGTGAATGACCCTGAATAAATTAAAAAGAATTTACGGGTTACTTTCTCCAAAGCATTTGATAATCTGTGGCTCTTTACTAGAACTTCATCTCCAATCTTATACAAGAATATTTTGTATGCTCGGTCGTGGAATCTCTTTCCACTACTTGCCATTTGTTCTAGCTTTAATCTGACTAGATGATGGGTATTAGAATTTGTTGGCTTATTCACCTCTGAGCTTGGAAAATTAATTAATTTTTCGATAAATGTAGTGTTTCTTTTACCAAACATGATTTCGTAAGGCGTATGACCAGTGCTTTCATTGAGACTATTATTATAACACTCTTCTAAAAATGGTATATATCTAACCCATTGTTGGTGTTTTTCATTACAGTAAGTCCGCATAAAACGAGAGATCTCTGCCATATGTCGCTCCTCTGGATTAGCGCTGGGGTTGTAAAGAGATGTCCTCGACCATTTAATATTAGCCAGGTGAAGTATTTCTTTCCACTGCTTGCTACAAAAATAGGTTGTGTTGTTGGATAGGATCCGTTTAGGCTTTCCTACTTCATTTGTCCATCTTTCCGTTATACATTGGGCCAAAACTTCTCTGGTCAATTTACCTATGGGAAATAGCATCGTATATTTTGAAAAAACACATGTAAGCACGAATATATATTTCTTTCGGTTTGTGCCATGGGTAATGGACCATATATATCCGCTGATATCAATTCCAATGGTGCACTAGGGAGAATTTTGCCTCTGATATGGTATTGCGGGTATTTGGCTTTCTGGCATATATTGCAAGCTTTTATTATTTTGGCCACTTTTTTATGCATGCTTTTAAAATAACAGCTTTCTATTAGTAGGTGGAGGGTCTTCGTAGTTCCAAAATGTCCAATACGTTCGTGAGCTTCTTTTATCAAATCTGTTTCCATGTTAGCGGGGATTATTAGGCGCCAGTTGTAAGTATTTTTAGCCGGTCGGTGGAACATTAATCCTTTGTAGCGGGAGTACTGTTGCAGGTAATCGGGCGGTTCAGTAGCTCCTTCTTCCATCAATTCGCGGATCCGGGACAGTCTTGGGTCTTCGTATTGGGCGGTGCGGATTTTTTCAGGGGTTAATACAGCAGTGTGAATTCGTGGTTGGATATTGGGGGGATATGGTATGCTTCCTTCACTCTTTACTGCGAAACATTTCAGGTTGGTATCTTGACAATATGTAGCATCTTTTTTCTCTGGATAGAGAGTCGGCGGTCTGATTTTTCTTTCCTGGTAGATGGGCCAATTCGATATCGTTTCCTATCTGTACCTGGTTCTCAGTTGTTAGACTTGGTACATCCATATGTTCCATAGCA
The DNA here is from genome assembly GCF_014356525.2 of Nilaparvata lugens. Taxonomy (NCBI): domain Eukaryota; kingdom Metazoa; phylum Arthropoda; class Insecta; order Hemiptera; family Delphacidae; genus Nilaparvata; species Nilaparvata lugens. The sequence goes on along the minus strand of NC_052505.1, from coordinate 46,308,130 downwards.
TTCTCAATTTCGTGGATACTCCACATCCTCGGTGTGCCTTCCATGTAGTGAGTGAAGTGTATCTCTGTAATCCCTTCAATGCGTTTCTTCAGATCAAGTGGTACTATAACTTTGTGTGATTCGGGTTCGGTAAAAGCATGAAATTTCAATGTTTGGAAATTTAAACAGGCTTGGAAATGTTGGAGAAAATCTGTACCTATTATTAGGTGTGGACCGAATACAGGTAATACAAGAAATGTATAAGCGAATCGTTGTTGTTGAAGGTTCATTTCCAGTAAACATTGGGTAGTTATATGTATTCGCCGTCCTGGACTGATACCTGATACATATACGTTGGTTAGCGGTAGAGTAGCTAATTTTGTTTTTTCTTTTAGACGTTGAAATATGTCTGTTTGTATGAGGCTACATTGTGAACCACTATCTACTAATGCTTGAACCTTCATTCCATATATAGCTTCTTTAAAATAATACTCGCTAATGCCGATTCGTTAATGGGCTCGCTCAGTTGAGAATTTTTGAACTGTAGGGCAGTGACGAAAGTGGTACATGCACCATCTAAATTAGGGTTGAAATCGCATGATATGATATCCACTAGCACGTCCAACTGTTTACTTCTGCTCCAATACTGTTCCAGGAAGACAGCTATAAACTCATCCAATGATGTAAACTCATGGGCTCTACTCCGAAAAAACATCAGGGGTTTGCCAATTAATAAACTAGTCAAATGAAGACGCCACATACTCCAAGAGGTAGGTGCAAGAGTTTGTACCAATTTTATCTGATCAATGAATGGTTGAGGTTGCAAATGGCGATCAGTATTATCAAATTTACCCAGTCCCTGCAATATACTATGTGAATTAATGTTATCTGCTTGAATTCCATGAGGTCGTTGTTGGATATAATTTTCTAATACTGTTATTTTCTCCGGTGCCATCTGCCATTGACTATTATTTGTAATTTTATTAGCATTTACTTCTTGATCTAGTTGAGTCAGAGTGGATTTTTGAATTAGTAGAGTTCCATTTAAAGCCTTACAGGTTTCTGTGTTCTGATTGATACTACCTTGCAGTTGGTTCATTTTTGTAGACATATTAATTTGTTTATTTTGTATATCTATAATACTATTAATATTTTTATCAACTGTAGTAGCTAAATTTTGATTGGCGACAGTAATTTGTTTTTTGATTTCCTGTTGGCAATCGGCTTTAATGCTAGTTGTTATATCCTGAATAGGTGTAGTGATTTGTGTGGTTAAGTTATCTATCCTTGATACCTTGATCACCGCATGCGGTGAGATAGACTGCAAAAATGTCTATCGAACCAGATCTGAGTCATGGGACAAAAATTCACTGTTAGAAACGAGGAAATAATAGAAAATTTGAATTGAAAAATAGATTTAATTGAGAAAGTGAATGTTGATTACTTTATTATAATCAGATCTTAGATGGAAATAGAATTGTTAGATTAATAGAAATAAGATTCTTCAGAGAAACCATTCAAAATTTAAGATTTCAAGTCAACCCTTCAAGATGAATGAAGTACAACCTGAGCTACCTGTTCAAAATGTAGATAGATCAGGAATAGAGTGTTTACAAGAGCAATTGAGACAACTTAGGGCACAATCGGAACGTGAACACTTAGAAAAAGCTAGATTACAGCAAGAGTTAGACACTGTTAATGCTTCAAACAGTCAACAGGTTCGACCAACAACCTTAGTATGTAAGGATTTAGGTTTACAATCACTTGTAAGAACATTTTCAGGTGAAGAAGGTGGACAAAAAGTAGAGGAATTTATTCAAAATTTAAAATTTGTAGCACAGTCTGGTAATTGGTCTGATAACGATAAAAAGCTCATATGTAAATTAAAAACATCTGGGGCTGCGTCTGTCTGTTTGAACACTCATCCCGAATTATTATCCGAGGGAGCAACTTTTGTCGAGTATGAAAAAGTTCTTCTAGGAAGATTCAAAGAGTTACGAGAGCCTGAAAGTCATTTATTCGCGTTGAGTGCGATTAAACAACACTGGAATGAGCCAATACATGCGTATGCGGATCGCTGTCGAGAATTAGGCTTAAAGGCAATACCAATCCCCAACGATCATACTACAGAAGCTAAATACGCTCGCCTCCAACTAGATAGAACGGTTTTGACAGCTTTCATTCGAGGATTATTTGGTTCCGCGTCCATAACCCTACAAGTTCATCCCCCAAAAACCTTGGAAGAGGCAGTAGTCGTAGCCGAACGAGTTGAACAAGCGACCGCAGCAAATCAAGACAACGTGTTCGCTCTTTCATTTAAGAAGGATCAGAATGTGAAATCATACGGATATTTTAAGAGCAATCCAAATACACAGTTCAGACAGTCTGATAAGAAGGGACCTTGCTGTGCATGTGGTAGGATGGGTCACTTTGCTAGGGAATGTACCAACACGGGAACAGACCATTCCCCAAATCAGCAGAGAAATTTTTCTGAGTCACAACCGCGTAAATTCTACAATAAATTTGTGAGATACTGTTTTGTTTGTGGAGAATCGTCTCATACAGCGTATAATTGCACTAAACGCGCTGCTCCTGTGAAAAATGAAAACATAAGTGCCCAAAAACCACAGCACTCGGAAAACTAAGATTGGCTGGGAGTCGCCCAACTACTCAGCCTAATCATGGAGAGGGGCATTGCAATATAGTTCCAAGAGTATCAACTCGCGGTAGAGGAAGTCACGTTACCATCGAGATTGAAGGTAAAACATTTTCAGTTGACACCGGCGCGGAGATATCTATTTTGAAAGAGGCTATTTCAGGTGTAAAACTAATAGAGGAGAAAGCTGTTGCTAAGGGTGTGACAGGCATCAATTTAGCAGTGATAGGAGCACAAGTTTTACAAATAAATGTCTTAAAGTTCAAGTTTGAACATAGATTTCTTATCGCCAATGTTGAGATTAAAGAGGATGGTTTGCTTGGTTGGGATTTGTTATCCAAATTGTACGCAGTTATCGATGTAGGTAATAATTCAATAACATTTGGAGGTGAGAAAGTAGGTGAAGTTCAAAATGAGTCATACAATAATATTGAAACGTCATATTTTTGTGATTGTGTTAGTGAAAATGAAAGTAGGAAAACTATAAGCTGTAATGCCCCGTCTGACCCCACCCATCCACTCCATGACAGGAGGAGGTCTGAGTTCAAAGATCGCGGAATGTCAAGAAAGACCCATTGTTTAAATGATCAAGTAAGACCGGCTACAGTATATACCGCACAAAGCACTTTTATCCCAGCTCATTCTGAAATTTTGATCGATGTTACTCTGAGAGATGTAATCAAGGAAGGGCTTATATTCATTGAACCCCCATTAGATCCACTGCCTGGAATAAGGGTTGCTCGTAGTGTTCAGCATGTCAACAATTCAATCTCATTTGTTAAAGTTATAAACCTTGATCCGTATCCAGTACAGCTATTAAAAAATAAATGTATGGGTATTGCAGAGCCTGTGAGGATTACTGAACCCTCTTTACAGATAGCATCTGTATCAATGGATGAAAATAATTCAAAATTAGAAAAACAAATTGATGAGACTTTATCACATCTAAAGACTGAAGAAGCTGCGTTAATAAGTAAATTATTAAGGCGCTATATCACAACATTTGAAGAGCCAGGATTAGAGGGATGTAATGTACCCGTTGAACATCATATCCCCACATTTGAAGAACAACCGATTGCGAAAAGACCCTTTAGAGTACCTTATCACATGCGCCCAGTAGTGGAAGAGCATATAGCCGAAATGCTGAATAAAGGTATAATTGTACCATCAAACAGTCCTTGGAGTGCACCGATTGTACTTGTAAGAAAGAAAACAACCGATGGAAGCCTCAAATATCGTTTCTGTTCAGATTTCAGGCTTTTAAATTCAGTTACTAAAGCAAATGCATATCCATTACCGCTTATAAATGAGACACTTGAAGGACTAGGCAATAGTAAATATTTCTCAACTTTGGATTTGCAAAGTGGGTACCACCAAATAAAAATAGCAGAAGAGGACCAAGAAAAGACTGCTTTCACAACCGTCGGTGGGCATTTTGAGTATAAGAGAATGGCTTTTGGATTGACAGGTGCCCCTCATACATTCCAAAAATTGATGGACTCCCTCCTGGCCGAAATTTTAGGAACAGAGTGTTTTGTTTATTTAGACGATGTAATAGTTCACAGTCAAACAATCAACCAACATGCAGAACGTCTAGCTCACGTGTTAGCGATATTCGAGAATGCTAATTTGAAAGTAAATCTCGAAAAGTGCAATTTTGTGAAAAGTTGTGCTCGTTATCTGGGTCACCTGGTGACATCAGAAGGAGTGAAACCCGATCCGGAGAAAATCAAGGTGGTTAAACAATACCCTGAGCTGAAGAACGTGTGAGAAGTCAGGAGTTGGCTTGGTTTAGCCGGCTATTATCGACGTTTTATCGATGGATTTGCCTTAATAGCTCAACCCCTAACACAATTAACAAAGAAAGGAGTGGACTTTGTATGGGGGCCACAACAGATGGAATCATTCGAAAAATTGAAGAAATTATTGTGTTCGGAGAATGTTATTATATTCCCTGACTTTGATCGCAAATTTATTGTTGCAACAGACGCGTCGAGCACATCGATTGGCGCGATACTTTCACAGCAAACGGAAAACGGAGAGAGGCCTGTAGCATTCGCCAGTCGACAATTGAATGACGCCGAGAAAAATTATAGTACTACAGAACGTGAACTGCTGGCTGTTATGTATGCAACAAAACAGTTTCGATGCTATCTTTTAGGAAGGAAGTTCATGCTAGTCACCGACCATGCAGCTCTGAAATGGATGCTAAGTCTGCGCGACCCTTCATCCAGACTAACCAGGTGGGCTCTGAGATTGGCTGAGTTTCAGTACGACGTGGTTCATAAGCCGGGTAAAAGACACTTCAATGCAGATGCTCTCAGTCGCGCCGTAAATGGAGTACAAATAGAAGGATTATCGGATGATTGTGTTGTAGCCGAACAGCTGCATGATGATTGGTGCAATAAATTGTTGGAATCAAATCTGGGTCAAATAGAGAATGGATTAGTATGGTGGACCAACAAAAACGACGATCCGTCTCACTGGAAATTAGCTGTCCCTAAAACACTAAGAACAACTGTGTTGTATTGACAAAATCAGAACGACCGCGTATCATCCGGAATGTAATGGTAGAATTGAGCGATTACATCGTACCCTGAACGAGTCCATAGCACATTTCGTAAAAAGAGACGGTACTGATTGGGACACCTGGTTGCCCTATGCCCTGATAGCATACAGATCCACACCTCATGCATCTATCGGTTATTCTCCTCATTTCATGCTATATGGACGAGAAATAGTGCTTCCAGGATCGTGTGTCATACCAGATGAGGTTCGCGGAAAAACTTCTGAGTTTCATCTGAAAGAGTTGAAGGAAAGATTCTCAGAAGCATACAAAATAGCAAATGAACGATCTGTACAAGCGGCGCAAAAACGAATGACGCAAGCCAATCTCAGTAGAAAACTTCGGAGTTTTGAGGAAGGAGATTTAGTGTATCTGTTAGAGCCAGCTGTTAAACCAGGAAACTCAGCGAAATTCCACCTTCCTTGGAAGGGACCCTATGTTGTTAGTAAGAAGCTATCCAATGTAAATTATATGATAAATTTATCGGATGGAAAAAGAGTAATAGTACATATTAATAGGATGAAACCATGTTATAAGAAAATGGAGGTTTTTGAACAAGAAAATGAACCGTTGTCAGATAAAGACATAGCTGGGAATGATGAGGATCTCGATCATAGGAGGAATGAGGAGTTCATCGATTATCGTGCACCCAAGGATGAGGATGACGAACTTGTTGAAGCCGAAGAGATTGAACGAGAAGAGGTGGTACAAAATATTGAAGAAAATGTCGAGGAGGAAGAAGAAAATCTCCCTAGCCCCGTGTTGGATGAGAGAGAAGACCCACTCTACCCTCCAGGTAGAAGTAGAATAGTTGAACGATCACCTTATTTCACTAGAAGTCAAGCTAGGAGTAATGCTTTCGATGGACGTAGAAATTTGCATTAGAAGTTCAAACTAATTATGTTATGACAGCTTGATAATTATTGGACAGTTGGATCGAGTAGACTGTTCTTATTATCTGAGGAGTCAGGATAATGAAAAAAAAAGGAAGAGTAAACAAACAAATGCCCCGAGTAAGGCGTTGAACTGCTCATCATCATAATGAAATAGATTTCAAAAATGAACTATTGATTTGAATTGACAAAACATGAAAGAAAATTGTCTGCAGCGAGACTCTAAACTGCTTTATTTTAAGAATTCAGCTAGCTGAATGTGAAGAAAAGTGAAATGAAAAAAAAAAGGAAGAGTAATCTGAGTAATTGAGTATAAGAGAAATATTAGTGGAATAATATTGTGTAATAATTATGTGTTATTTTAGAAATGAGTTGAATGAGAGTCATGAATTAACCTTTATAAGTATTGGCCAGATGATGAATTAGAATAGAATTATGTAGTTATATTATATTAGTTGAATGAGAAGATTTTCGACAAGGACGAAAGATAGAGAGAGAAATATAACGTTGCTACTTGCCGTGAGACAATGCAATCCTTCGTCATCAGAAAGACATCTGCGACGAACCTATAGGATTAGTGACAATGGACTATAGATATACAGTAAGTTGTGTGGAAGGACCTACGACAACATATTGACGAAGAAGAAGAAGAAGAAAATAACACAAACAGCAGTAGCCTTGTTTGTAAACAAAGTTGACCCGTGAGGGAGATGAATGATCTACTGTTTACGTTATTGTTATGATGAAGATGATGAACAGATGTTAAAAAGCAGACGTGTAAAAAAATTAGACTATTGTTCTTGTAAAATAGTTTGAATGAATTAGGAGTAAGATGCTTTGAGACTATTGTTTGATACTGTAGGGAGGAAAATATTGTTGATATTTACTTGATTGAATGGAATTTATTATAGATGATAGTTAATAGATAATTATGTGTTCTTATTGGTGTTAATTAGGTGCAGAAGTACTTGACAGTAATTTTTATAGAACTTTAGTATTAGAGTTGGAAATGATATTGCTATTACATAAAGGTTGACTAGGACTTTGGAAATGAATTAGGCTATTAGTACTTAAATATAGATTTTGTTTGAAATGATAATTATTCTAGGATTGAGCTTATATTGGAGTTTGAGTTTATATTTGAGTTTAATTGGATAAATGATAAGGTATAGATTTGTTAATGTTAGATCAGTAAAAATTGTGAAGGGCTCGGTCGGTTATCCTTTCCTCCAGAGAGCTAGAAACGAACAATATTATTTGGGACTGGCACTTCCCGTATCTGTGTGATAACTGTGACTGTTGTGATAGAACTTTACTGACTGTTACACCAGACTTTTAGGTGAAGTTAAAAAGTGTTCCAGACCACTCACTACACTACAAGTGCGAGACAAAAGCAGCCATTCGACAGTGCGTTATGAGCTAAGTCATCTTTTGCTACTCATCTTCCAGGATCGAAACCGCTACCCTACCTTCTCTTCTCTTCTCTTCTCCGAGGACAACACCATGAAGTTCATCTGTAGAGGACTGACTTTTTCTGGGGCTGTTGGGAGCCTACTGCTTGTACGAGAGGTGCTACTTCCAGGTGTGTGGTCGCACGCCAACTTCACTACCACGATGGAGGCGCGTGCTCTGTCCAGCACGCCCGGAACCGGCAACAGTACCTGTAGTAGCCAAGCCGCTCAACTCAGCGCCCCCAACTGCGATTCCACCAGCAAGCAACTCCATCCCTTTGGTCGACACCGCTCAACCAGTGCAGTACAGCAAAGTGTTATTGTGGAAAGTGTGAAGTAAAAAGCAATCAAAAGTATGAAGTGAGAAGCAATCGGGAGGGATAGTCACCCTTTTGCGAAGAAGGGGGTAGTGTGACATGGATAGTATTTGATTACTTTTAAGTTTTTTTAGTATTGATTGATTTTTTCGTGTTTTAGATTTAAGATTTTTTTCAGGAGAAAAGACTCTGATATTAGAATAATAATTTCCGTAGTTGGACTTTAGTGAGAAAATATATAATTTAGTGAGTAAGTAGTATTTTTGCAGCGACAATAAGATTCTGCTAACTTCTTTAGATTCTTTGGACAAACGACTCTGGGAACCAGCAAATTCAGTGATATTTGCTAGTTCTCACGGATGAGACGGTTCTGTAAATGTGTGAGTACAATTAAAGTGTATTTGTGTTAGTGTACGGAAGCGCAGAGCGGCGCAACCTCCTCTCTCACTCTTTCTCTTTCACTACCTCTTCCGTCGCAGTCACTGTCAGTTGGTGCTAGGTTACATCTATTGTTTTGATGGAGGAGCGCATCCTGACAGTGACCGGCGACTCTGTTGCAATACATTTTGATCGGCTAATTGAAATTACGATCTGAATAAATCGATCAGACGTAGTGCAGTGCCAGCCATGGCTAGTTCTATCTGGAGCCGTCTAACTCTTATAGCTTACTTTGGTGAGTAATTGCTCAATTCAAGAAAAATTCACTCATACTACCCCTATTCAAAATTCACAGATCTATTCATATTATCTCTTTCAAAGTCTATTTTCATGGTTTGTTCGAAATTACTGAGAGAGAGAAAGAGAGGAGAGAGAAATGGCAATTTTACATTTGATTTCTATAGAGGTTTAAGAAATGTTTGAACAAAGGATGGTGAGCATCGTCTTCTTTAGTTGATTATTCTTGAAATGATTATTAATGAAATGATTATTACTTGATTTATGTTTGATTACGGCTTTGCTTAGAGTTTAATGTTAATGATTGATGCTCTGATTAAGTAGATGACTGCTTAAGGAATTTGATTAGTAGTTGATTAAAGTTTGGAATAAATTTGATTAATTATTGAAATAATTTTTGGTTATTGATAAGATTAAATTTTGGTATAATTTTGATTTATTATTGGAATAATTTTGAGTTATTAAGGAGATTGAATTTTGACAACTGTTTGGTATAATATATTTGATTAATTATTGAAATAATTTTTAGTTATCGATAGGATTAAATTTTGATTCATGTTTGGAATAATTTTGATTGATGCTCGGTTTAATGATGATTAATGTTTAGTTTAGGGAATAATAATTGTATTTGATGTTCTGATTCTGAATTTGATTGCTTAAGGGATTTGATTCGTGATTGATTAATGTTTTGTTTAGTTCACTGATAACGATTGATGATATGATTAAGAATTGGGTTTACCTTATTGAGAATTAAGGAAGTTGAATATTGTTATGTTAATGAAATTCCATTTGATGGAGCGCGTCCAGAATTGATTGGAAGGGGAAGACTGAGGATAACAGTCCTGTTAGGTTAATTGTTAATTTTCATGGTTTCCTTGTTTAAAAATATATTTGTTGAGTCAAAATACTGTTGTTTTATCGATATGAAAGTGATTTTATTATTTTGATTATTTACCGCTAGTAGTGTAATAATGGGGGTTCTAGGACCAGAAGTTGATTGTTAATTTGTATGGTTAGAGTTTGTCATTTTCGAGTCTTTTGATTATTGTTATACTGGAATTATATATTTACTTATTTTATTAAGAATTAGAACTTATTCTGATGATGACTAATTTCAAGTGAACTTTTGTTAGAGGAGGTACCTAGTGAGGTCCTGAATAGTAATTATAGACTTTACAAACTAGAAATATGAAAAGCAATTAAAATAAAGATTTTGATTTGAATTTGCAATTATGATGATTACTGTAGCGGATATCGAATAGATGTCAGTAGTGTTGCTAATAATTGGAACTTTTACGTTTATGATGGTTAATAAAATTTTATCTTTTTACCTGCATTTGTGTAATTTTTATTGATTTGGTAGTTGTAAGACCTTGATTGTAAGGGTAGCCTTGAAGGGTTCTGCGACGGTTACAGTTCCACGAAGCAAGGACAAGGCGGATGTTTGGTAGCCTGTAGATATTTTCACAGAGGAATACTGCAGACCTGGCAAGTACCCGCTTGCCGAATCTCATGAGAACCGACTCTTCCACTAGCAGCAGTTAGGCCTTCTGGCACACTGACGTGGAGAGGGGGAAGTTTTCCGGACGGAAAGCTTCCAGTCGTTAAACAACCGAGGTATCGAGCGGATCAAAATCCAAACCATATTGCAAAAAGTTAAGTTATTTTTCCGCATTATGATATACGTGAGAGTCCTGTGGTTTGGGATTATGGTGGGAGTGATAGCTGTGGGTAAGTGCCAAAATTTCTAGCTCCTTATAAAACATTTTCACCCGGCCGAGACCCTAATTAATAAAATCATTATTGTAGTAAATTTCTAGTTAGCAGAATCATATTGGAAGGTAGTTTGTGAAGGAATAATATTTGGATAAAATGTACTGCATATTTCATTCTTTGAATTTCAAGTAATTGTCATAGCCTAATAAATGAGAAATTCTTTAGGTAATACCATGTTGTTGTCTATCCAGTTCCCATGACTCCTTTGAAGTAGTAATAAGACATCTCCAACCCCCATCAAGGGCGGTTACACAATAATTAGCCACGTGAGACTTTTAGTTCCTCAAATTGCATACTGTTTTGCCACAATAAATTTCTGCCAAGGTGTTTGGTCAGATTCTACGTTGTATGGCTTGGTCGATCATTAGGTTGCCGATCACTAAATGTTTATGCCTAACCTCAATTTTCAATATTTTTTATAATATGAAATAGTAGCAAAATTTATTTCCATTCCTCTTAGGCTGTTGTACAGTTTAGCCAGGACGTCTGATATTATCTAATCTTTACGCTATCTCTTTGGCGATATTAGCCAATTACTTTACTTAGACCTATAAATATTTCAACTAGGGATTTTTATTTATCAATCCAAATTAAATATGTTACACCATCTATCCATTATATCATTTTCTTCTCCTAGTACTTTTCCATCACGGCTTTTACAGGCTATTAAATTAGGCTGGAAACCTTTTTTCATTCTTTTGACTGCCTGATAGAATTTCCTGCTTTCATTTTGTTCATTCATTATTTCTATATTATTGATGAGCCTCTTCATATATTCTCTTTTCTTTCTCCTACATATTTTGTTGGCTGCTTTCCTACTCTCACAATACTTGGTGCGGTTTCTTCTTGTGTTTCTCTGGACCATCATTTTCCTATCCTCATTTTTCTTTTATATGGCTTCCTCACACTCCTCATCATATCATTCATCATTTCTCCCTCTTCTCCTTTCACCAAGGCTTTCATTGGCAACATCATTGATTGTTTTCTTTGAATTATCCCACAGCTCTTGAACATCCTTTTCATCATCAACTTCATTCAGACCATCCGGTATGAGCCTTTCAAGCTCTGTTCTATACCCCTCTGCATAGTCATGATTTTTTAGCTTTTCTATGTCAATCACACGTCTCCTTGCACCACTTCCATTTTTCACTCTTGAAAGTCTCTCTCTTAATTTGGCTGAGACAAGAAAGTGGTCGGAGTCACAGTTTGGCCCTCTTTGAGATCTGACATTTAATATTGATGAGGCATGTCTTCTAGATATCAAAATATGATCGGTTTGTGTGACTATTTCTGCTGATGGAGGAACCTGAGATGTCCAGGTTCCCATGTGTATATTCTTTCTTATGGAGCAAGTACTGCTCACAATCATATTGTTTGCCATTACAAACTCACAGAGTCTAATTCCATCACCTTTGGTCTCTTCATGCAGTGTATGCTTGCCTGCAACTGTTCTCAGAAAGTCCTCCTTACCAATCTGGGCATTCCAGTCTCCAAGCACTATCAGCAGATCATATCTGGGTACCATTCTCAACCATACAACGTAGTCACAGCAATGCAATGGGGGTGGATAACAAACCAATTAAATTTATTGAAAAAATGTTGTTTGCAGTGTTGCCCACCATAACATTTATTTTTAACAAGTCCCTTGAAAACAACGAATTTCCTGAAAATTGGAAGCTTGCTCTAGTACATCCACTGAACAAAGTCATACTCTCCCAATATAGTTGAAGATTTCAGACCAATTAGTATTTCACCCGCTCTGTCCAAGATACTTGAAAGAATTGTTCATTCACAAGTTGTAGAGTTTCTCGAAGCAAATAGGAAAGTACATAATTTCCAATCTGGATTCAGAAAATCTTTTTCTACTGAAACCACTCTCTTGCGTGTCACCGATGATATTAGGTTAGCTATGGATCAAAGAGAGTGTACTGTCCCCTGTCTGTTTGACTTCTCAAAAGCATTCGACACTGTAGATCATGAAATTCTGTTGAACAAACTAGCTATTCTTGGGTTTAGTTATCAAACCCTTGCATGGTTCAAATCCCATCTCTCAGGTAGAAAGCAATGTATCTCTGTCAAGAATAATGGGTCTAATTGGTTAAATGTTAACCATGGCGTCCCTCAAGGTTCTATCTTAGGCCCACTACTCTTCACTCTTTATGCGAATGACCTACCCTCTGTCATCAAATTTTTTAGTTTCCATACTTATGCTGATGACCTTCAAATTTATGCAAGCTGCCCAATCACTAAAATTAATGAAACAGTAAATAAAATGAATCACAATATAATTTTAATAGTACAATGGACAAAGAAGAACAGACTAAAACTCAACCCTATAAAAACTCAGCCCATAATAATTGGATATTCAAGACTAGTGAACAACATCGATTTAAACTCACTCAACAAAATTAATGTTGATGGTGTCGAAGTAGCTTACTGTGATTCAGTTAGAAACCTTGGAATTATTATAAACAAAAATCTTGACTGGTCTGATCTAATTAATAAGACTTGTAAATTCATATTCTCTGCCATGCATTCATTAAAGATGATGCAAGATATTCTTCCCAGAAAAAATAGATTGTTACTAGTCAAATCACTCATATTCCCACATCTTATGTATTGTAATTCTGTGCTCGATGATATGCAAATAACCTTAAATGATAAACTTCAGCGATGTCAAGACTATTGCCTCAGGTTTTCAAATGCCATGAACGAATCACTCAAGCCCATATTGAAAGTTCAACTTTAAAGTTACCTGATCAGAGAATGCTTCTTATAATCAAGCTTGTTAGGGATATTTTAAAATATGGTGAACCAATCTAATTCAAAAACGATTTTAAATTTGTTTCTAAAGGTAGGAGAATTGATGCTTCCCACACTAGAACAGGTGAAAATACTCTAAGAATTCCAAATCATTGAACAACTATTTATACTAAATCCTTCCTTGTTAGCAGTTGTCGTGCATGGAATGCACTCCCAAATCAAATTATGTCCATAGAGAGTCGAGCGGGCTTAACCTATACATTGAGACATTATCTTTTAGAAAAAATGACTGAAACTGTCCAACCCTAAAGCAGCATGACATTCAATTAAACCTTCCTTAATCCCTATTCTTATCCGTTATAATCATTTCCCCCCACTCCCAAGTAAAAATGATGGGTTTCCTCTTTTTATTCCATTCATTTATATTTAGCATAAAAAATGTGCATAAGTTTAGTGCATAAATTAAGCATAAGATTGTTTCTTATTCAAACTCTTCCTCCAGTGGATCTTAGCAACCTCATTCTCTATCCCTTACCCTCTCTTTTGTATTATAATTTCCCCTTCATAATTCCCTAATTAGAATAATTATTATTATTTCTCCATGAACTTTCATAATCATATTATCTTGTTATATACATAAACTAATCTGTTCTGTACAATAATTTCCCATTGTTATTAACATTATTTTTGGATTTAAATCAACAAATCTCTTTTCTAATAATAACTTTCACTCTCTCATTATTCCAATTATTATATCATATCGACTTTCCAATTATTGGGAATTAACTTTTTCTTTATTTTTATCCTTCTTATTATTTACTTTTCTCTGTTAATTGATTCAACTCTGAATGATTTATCATTTCTATGATTTGGTTTTTACTTATTGATATTTTCAGTCTTATTTTTTTTTTCGCTTAGACATAATATTCCATTTGAATTTTTAACTTTATTTTTTTTACGGTTGAGTGCTGAAGGGGAGGGTATCCTTGATACCCTCTCTGAGAATGGACTTCTTAAGGTCCAAACTTCACTGTTTCATGTTAAAACATTACAGTAGTACCTTAACTTTTGCATTTTTCATCATTTTCCTGCTCAATATTATTGTAGAATCTCATTGGTTTAATATGATTCACCATGTCATTTTACCACTACTGGTATTTATTTTTAAAGCTAGAACATAAGTTGAATTATGTTTTGTTAAACACATTAATGAAGGAATCTGAATCTGAATCTGAATCTCCTTCTTCCATGTGTTCGGCCTGGCGCTGCTGGGTGAATGGAATTGCCGGAGAAGTGTCTGGCTTTTGTGATGTGTTTGTTGTGTTAAGAATGATTTTCCAGTTTGACTGTAGGCTACCCACTCACTGCTCGGTTGAGGAAGGAAACAACTCAGTTTCCGAAAATTTCCGTTTCTAATGTAAGTTTCTAAGTGTTTTCAATCTATTTATGTCTTGTGTCTCCTTTTTTAATTAATATAACAAACTTTAAAGTGTCTTATATATATATATAAAGAAAACACTTAAAATTTTTATAATATAGATATAAACAGGATACACATGACACAAATAGATTAAAAACACTTGAAAACCTACATTTAAATGAGAATTTTCGGGGATCTGGGCCCCCTTTGTCAATCAACCAGGAAGTATTTCATTGCTGTCTTTCATTTCACTTTCTGGTTGATTGACAAAGGGGGCCCATCTCCCGAAAATTCTCGTTTAAATGTAAGTTTTCAAGTGTTTTTAATCTATCCGTGTCTTGTGTATCATGTTTGTTAAGCGGGTTTATGATGGAGGACCGAGAGTTTACTTTCAAGAATGAAATTGTAACTTTCAAAACAATATTTAAAATGAGGTTTTACCTGAAAGAGCGATTGAGCGAGCAATCAACATGAACCGATGACATCAGAATGTCAACTGACTGGAACTCTGGAAGAACGTCACAAAAAGGTGGAAGGGTGAGGAGGGGGTAGGTACTGCTTGAGTCAATAGTCAATACATGCACTTAAAGTTTATGAGAATTCTAACCATACCGCCCACATAAAATGAACAAGGTTCATTTTAAGATAAAGAGTTTGTAGAATATGAATGATATGTAGCACAAACGAAGTGAAGAAGAGACTCAAGTTTATATAAAAAAAAGATGAGTGAAACATTCCATGAAGATGAGTATCTTCGAAGAAAACACATTCAACGAAGATTTATTTACACTTGAAGAGAGAAGATTATTCAATGGGGGGTATTATCAGACGATTAACAGCTCGTTTGATAATTCCAGTTGAGGTGCGGAGCAATACTACTCTTATCACCTTATCAATGCCGGGATGTACATTTTCAACTTTGGCCAGTGGCCAAACAGAGGGAGGCATATTCATATTTTGAATCAGCACTAGTTGTCCCGGTTTGATTTCTTCTGTGAACTTCTTCCACTTGTTTCTTTGGATCATCAAGTGGAGGTATTCTTTGGATCACTTTTTCCAAAATGCTTGCACAATCTGTTTTAGATGACTCCAACGTTGATTGATTGGAATCTTCTCATCAAGAGGAAATTCAGGAGCTTGGAGTAATGGACGAGCAGATATAAAATGACCCGGTGTTAGATACAATACATTTTAAGAAGGATCTGGTGATAAATCCAGAATTGGATGGCTATTCAATATAGCCTCAACCCGTGTGAGAATAGTTGAATACTCTTCCATGGTGAGGGGTTTTTCTCCAATTTGGTTTTTTATCAGTGTTTTTGCTGATTTAATATCACTCTCCCACATTCCACCAAATGTAGGACAACCTGGTGGTAAGAAGTGCCATGTAATTTCTCTTTGTATGAAGTTATCATCGATTTCATTTCGATTTTCTTGTAAAAATTCAAAAACTTCACATAAGTGATGGGAGGCTCCAACAAAATTGAGACCATTATCAGAATACATATCAGAAGGAAGACCTTTTCTTGATACAAATCTGTCAAAAGCGGTGAGGAAAGCTGCAGTTGTGAGTTCAGAAACATACTCCAAGTGTACAGCCTTAATGGTCAGACAAATGAAAAGAGCTAAGTAGCCCTTATACTGCTTAGCATTTCTGAGTGGACTGGATTTAGTGGTGAATGGACCAGCCATATCAACTCCAACATGCGTGAAGGCAGCAAACTGATTTACTCGAAATTCAGGGAGATCTACCATAATAGGCTGATGAGGTGTTGCTCGCATATGAGTGCATTCTACACAATGATTAATGCAACTTCTTACAAGATTGCGCACTGAAATGATCCAGAATTTTTGCGCTATCAACGACTGAGTGGTATGTGGACCAACATGCAAATTTTCAGTATGAATTTGGCGACAAATAATTCTACTCAAATGACTCAAATGACAACATTTTGGAAGTAACATAGGATGTTTACTACTGTACTTGAGGTTAGACTATCCGAGTCTACCACCCACCCTGATCAAACCATTTTCGTCGAGAAACGGTGTTAGTGAAGACAAATTTGGAGGTGGTGGCTTATCCTGTGACAATAATGAGATAACTCCATGGAAATAGAATTGTTGAGTGTCCTTCACTATGACTGATAATGAGAGACGACATTCGATGACAGAAGGTGGTGACACAATATTTTCGACCGGCTTTGCTCTATGGCTTTGAAGATTATAACCTGATTCTTGACGTTTTGTTTTACAATTATTAATAAAATGTAGACAGTGGACAAAAATGCGAACAACTTTATGAAAATTAGAGTGTATTTCTACACATTCAAGTATACAAGATTTCTCTCTCAACACAGTGGTAAGGACTGAAGCCTGTGGTTTCAGTTCACTTTTGTCTTCCACCAAATCAACCTTTGAAATTGGCAAACTTTCAGGAACAACATGAAAGGACGGATGTCCATTCCACCAAATTTTATTTCCAATTATAACCTTTGAGGCAAGTCCTCTAGAGGCCAAATCTGCTGGGTTATGATCTGTTGTGACATGTGACCAATTTTCTGGTGAAGATAAGTCAAGTATTTGTATAAATCGATTACTTACAAAAATTTTGAGTTTATGGGCAGGAGTTTTCAACCAAGTCAATACTAGTTTTGCCTCAGTGTACAAATATAAACGAGAGATGCACTTTCAAAAAGCAGATAATAAATTTTTATGTAATTTTGCAAGAAGCAGAGCCCCTCATAGTTCTAGTCTAGGAATGGTGTTCACTTTGACAGGAGATATCCTTGTTTTTGCCATTACCAGATCCATGGAAATGAATCGATCATTGGATGCTATGTGAAGATACATGCACCATACCCCTTTTCTGACGCATCACAAAATCCAAGTAGAGAAACATTTATGAAGGTGGTATCAATGTGGCGAGGCACTTGAACATTTGTAAGGAGTAACATTGAATTAGAGATACTGTTCCATTGACGAAGCAAATCATTATTTAATGGGTCATCTCAACTTAAATTGGCCAACCAAATCAATTTTAAAAAATACTTGAATGTAAATATAATGGGAGCAAGTAATCCTAGTGGATCAAATAATTTTGTAATATAAGACAATATTGAACGTTTAGTTGGTTTTTCACTAAATGGAGTCACCACATATGAGAAATTGTCAGAGGATGGACTCCAACAGAAGCCAAGCACCTTGATATTCTGTGTTGAGTCGGAAAATGCTAAAGGGTTTTCCAAGAATCATCTGGGAAATCATCAATTACTTCTGATATGTTGGATGCCCACTTTCTCAACTGCATTTCTCCTTTTCCCATCAGATCATTCAATTAAGAGATCAATAGTTTGGCTTCTGGTATATTAGGTGCACCAGCTACTATGTCATCCACATACATGTATTGTCTTAAGGAATGAACAGCAAGTGGAAATTTTGATTCATAGTCGTTTGCTAATTGAAGCATGGTGCGTTGTGCAAGGAAGCTAGAGGAGGTCATACCGTACATCATGCAGTTGAGTTGAAATTCAGTCAAATCTTCTTCAGTTGAAGGATGGTTAATGTTAAACGTTCTTCAAGAGAAAAGTATTTTCTCATAGTGGACAGGCGATTGTCACCTAACTTTACATTTTGAACTTTGAATGGTAAAGCAGCTTCATACTTCCCAGAAGGAAGACACTTTGTGGTCTCAAGTAGATACATAATGCGGTTTTTTAAGCGTTTTTTTTGCGACTTTAAGAGTGATCTATGATCTTTTACATTTTTTATCGGCAATGTCATATAAGCATTTCCAGAGATCATTAGAATTATTAACAATAGCTAATGATTCATTATTATTTGAACAACCATAATGCAAATGTCTGGTTTCTAGTATATCGAGTAATTGAAAAATTTCAGATAAAATTGGAAAGTGGAGATTTTCTGTTTTTGTTAATGCAAGATCGCTCACCTCATCACCCATTGAAAATTTAATATTCTTTGCAATTAGATCAAATTCATTGAATGAAATTGACATCAAGAGACGTGATAGTTTCTTGAACTTTGAAAAGCTATAACAATCAACCATATTTTTCAGTTGAGTGTATGTACAGGTAAAACGTGATAAGAAACTATTTGAATGAACTTGTATCTGCACACTATACTACACACTTCTATAAATAGAATTGAGCTTCAATGCATGTGAGATCTTTACAGCTCAACTAACAAAGCGTTACTGAACGATTAAACCTAGACATTGCAGGTACAATGGAAATGAAAACAATCAAGTATACACTGGAAATTTATTTAGATAATTCACTACAATTGTTCATCACTTCCTCTTCAATTTTTATTAGTTCACTCACAGACAGTTTATGGGGTCAGTAATAGCATAGATAATCATTTATATAGTTCAAATTCACTGTGTTTAAGAAAATGTCTTTTAGTTGTTTCACCAACTGATGATTTTCATGAGTTGAATGTTTAATTGCAATTTCACAAGCATCATACCAATCAATACACTGTTCTAACCTCATTTCCAATTCACTATCAGCTTGCATCCACTTGCACGGGTCCATGATGAGTGAATGAAGAAACTATACATATGTCAGTACTAATATAGAGAAATTAAATGGCTCATGTGCCTTCCCACCAATGCAACATACGCGAGCAGTATGATATCTCAATGCATGCATACAATAAACATATTGAATTTCTTGTCCGTTATAGAAAAAGCCATATCTTGCAAAGTTTTTATTTTCTGTATTTGAATAGAATTGACATTTCTTCATGCTAAGCATTCTATTGTTTTCACACATGAAATTTGGAGACAAGTCCATATTTTTCATTATCAATGAATTATAATGAAGAGCGGCAAAGAGGGCACATCGCCTACTTGGATTGTGATGATGAATTTGACAGGCATTATAACACCATGAACTTGTAAAGTAGTTAAAATTTGGTTTCTCAATTTCATCCAGTAAACAACATACGCTTTTGTGTAACCTTCTAAGAAACTTAGCTTTCTCTGTACCTTTTGTGTAGATTTTATCATATCCTTCAAGATAAGATATCAATAATTTGTCTGTATAAATAAAATGACCATCTTCCCAGCATATTTTGTGATAATTGTTCTCTGCCCATGTTGCTTGCTTACGCAATTTAGCATTCAATTCCGACTTTGCAAATGGCGACTTGGAATGCAACACAACAAAGCTATTTACCTGATCTATGATTCTGATTTCTTTCACGATAATTTGATTACAATTTCCCTTGAACCAATGCATGTCGACTGTTGCGAATTTTTACAGGAGAGAGTTTCTTCCTTCTGTTCGATGACAAGCTCTGTTTTCTCCTCCTCCTCCTCCTCCATCGTCCTCCTTTGTCCTCTGTTCTCCTCCTCCTTCATCCTCCTTTGTCCTCTGTTCTCCTCCTCCTCCTCCTCCTCCTCCTGTGGTTTAGGTGTACTACATCTTGAGTGATAGTAGAAGAAGTCTTGCTCAGTATCAAGATCACACTGTATCCCTATAGATTGTGTTTTCTTCTCAGAATTAGGAGACATTATAGGTGTACTACATCTTGAGTCATAGTAGATGCTGTCTTCCTCCTCCTCATCAAGATCACACTGTATCCCGATAGAGTGTGTTTTCTTCTCAGAGTTAGAAGACATTGTAGATGTTAACTGATCAAAGCTGAAACCTCAAATGAGTAAAATTTGAAAAATGCAATACTTATATAGTTTGTGCTCTATCGAGAAATTACTGAACTTCCATCACCATGGAAGTAAGAGGAGTGTACTCCATGATATGATCACTGATTAAAATGCAATAAGTGGAATGCAGTATTTGGGGGCACAGCTTCCTTAAATTCCATATCTATTCTAATATCTGTGGAGGATTTCAAATCAGGAGATTGATGTGAACAGTCAATCAGGGGTGTTTTAGTACAAAAAGTGTCAAAATCAATCTCTGTTCCAAGCTCACTATTGATACTATGGTTATAGTACGCCGACGCAAAATCCAAAAACATATGGTACATCAATTGTTGTTTACCAAGGAGGTTTTCATAAGGAAAATAGTCGGAGTTCAAGTGGGCCTTTGCATTCTGAAGATTACAACTATCAAATTCTGAGACTGATTTATTAATTTTATTCTTATGATCTGTCTGAAACACTAAAACAACATACTTTGGTGTGTCGAGATGGGATGCAGTTTTTACTGCCCAAGAATGAACAGTGCTATTTTGTAAATTTGGTAATTCTGAAATCTCCCAATGACGAAAGCTCAGCTTCAGCGGTGTATCAGCATCAAGCAATCTCAAAAATTTCAACCTCACATGATCTTCTAAAGTAATATAGGGAATTCTCCATTGAAGCTTTGTTATTTTTATATTAACGTTTGTTGCTTCTGTAGACTCGATGCAATTGAGATCTGTTGGTGATCTTAATAATACAAGTTCTTGTTTCAAGTTTAAAATTATTCTTTGAAAGTCTTCAAAAAATGGTCAAACTAATTTAAGAGGTACACAGAATGTAAACGTATTATCTCTTAGTGTATATCCTGCTCTATCAAACCCAGCCAAGTGATATGTGTTTTTATCAAACATATTTTTCACTAGTATAGCTTCAATTATTGATGTTAATCCAATTAGTCTTGATTTAGAAATTTGTTGTCCAGCCAATTCATATTGAATTTCATCAAAGAGATTTCCAATGAGGTTACTGGATAATATATACTTAGCTTCTATCAGATCATCCCCGGCCTTCGCAGCTGGTTTTGTACACTTCACCTCCCCCTCAATAAATATGAATGATTTACATAGAAGACTGTACTGATCCATAGAAGCCACATGGATGCGAGCTTCATCTGAGGGTTTAATTTCTTGACCCGAATATACTGTATGAGTATGGAACTGAAATTTAGTAATATCATTATAGAACTCGAGTTGAGATCCAACATCGAGAATTTCACTAATTGCTGCGCCGTACATGACGCCAATCCACTATAAATTCCAACTTTTCCAATATTCTCGTGCTTTTTGGTGATATAGCACGTAGCTTTTTAGGTGTTGACTCTATCACGTTCGAGTCTCTAATGAGCTTCTGTGAGCAAATGCTAGTGTGAGGTTTGAAAACGAGGAATCCCATTTCAAGTTCTTTGTTTTTCACAAATGTGAAGTCTAATTGTAATTATATCTCCCCGGAAATCAATAAACGATCCTTCTTGATCGGTTACCTTTACATTAATGCTTTGAATTCTATGTGTGTTTAAAGACATATAGATTATCGGATTAGGTGTTTCATTTATCAAATACCCACTAGGTACTCTAGGTAAAAACTTGTATATAATATGTTTCTGTTTGCCATTAGAGTAACTTTTACAGGCTATATTGCACTCAACTACAATAGAGTCAATATTTGTTATGCTAACTAAATGCTGAGAATGATACCATTTATTCGGTTGTAATATAACATTATCAAAACCAAGCATTTTTCCTATTGAAGTAGATGATGTAAAGTCAATAGGCTTATCAGAACGAATTTCGAGCTTCATAGTGTTCATGTTAGCTCTTATATTAAGTTTCTTTTCGTCACTATCCAATTTAGTCTTTAAAGCTAATATAATGTCATCAACTTCATACGCACCCATATCAAGATCAATTAATTTATCACCATATTTGAAGCTAGAATTTTTACCTTTTATAACATTTGCAATGCTATTGTAAGTACAGAAATTAATCAATCCAATTTCCCATTCTTTATTTTTATCCGAATCGAGAATTTCTTGCAAATGTTCATAGAGGTCACTTGATCTAGATCGTAATGTAATAACAACCATCTTATATGTTTTCGGTACAAATACTGGATTACAACTGGTTTGCAAAAAACAAGAGCATAAGGTGTCCACATATATTTGTATGTAATGGTTGCATGTGCTCAACATTGTAAAAAATATTCACACCTGTTTCTTTTTTCCAATAATTATTCAATTCATAAGGTGGTTGTAAATTACCAATTGGATCAAAACAGTAAACATTTGATCCCCGTTTCTTATAACCAACCCAGTGTGTACCATGTCCAGATTGAGTGTCTGAATTAACAATACAATTCTCATTTTTTAGAATTTTATTAGGTAATGTATCTATTATGTATACACCTCGTAGGGGAATTTGTAATAATTTACACCATTTTATTAGATTGTGATTAGATAATTCACTATTGATATTCATTTTTTCACTTTCTTTGTCTTTCTACGTTTTTTAACTCCTTTTTTACTTTTTTTCTTTGGGAATAAACTTACACCATATAGTGATGAGGAGGAGGAGGAGGGGTTGGGGCCAATCAAAATACAACCACCAGTTGAGATTGGGGGGTACGGTTTCAAATAGTAACCTCTACCTGCAATATGCTGTTTCAACTGAGCAATAGTTTTTTTCCTTACCGACATGCTATGAGTTTTCCTAACACTTGTGCCCTTCTTCTTCTTCTTGTTTCTCAAACCACCGCCAAACGCTGCTTCAGCTTTCATCACGTTTTTACAAGATAACTAAGTGCTTTTTCACTAAGAGATGTTTTTGGATTTTTGAATATCTCCCATGCAGCATTTGCAAGAGCTCTGTCTGCAATCGCTTGCAACTTATTATCACTATTTTGAGTGTATGCTATATCATGTACCTTACAGACTCTATCTAATGAATTTATACCTTGATCACCTCTCTTTAACCTTTCTTCAACCTTGGTGCCAGGTCCGCACCACTGATAGCCAGGGACGTGGGTTTCCGGTGAGGCATTTATCAATTTATTTATAATAGTTGATGTAATGTCCCCAGCAGTACCCACTATACCTTTGACAATTTTGCTAGCCGAACTCAAGATTCCTCTCCCTCGTTTCCTAGAAGATAACTTTCTTCTACATACCATTTTTCATTACCTTTCAACTCAATAGTTGAACATCGACTGAGGTTAATTAATCACACTTAACCTCAATCGAGAGACAAAGAAATTGTCTCACTAAGTGCTTTATATATTACTACAAAGTTGGTATGTTTTAATCAATAGGGAATACAATTTTCTATCATCAAGTGTCTTATTAACACACTTGTTAAGTATGTTGTAAGTTTTGTAGAAATTGCAAAGAATTGAACGTTCATCAATCATGAATCTATACCAATGTCTTAGACTAACATCGAGAGAAGCATCTGATGAATTGACACATGATTTGATATAAGATAATGTATGATTTCTTACTAGCAGTGATTCCTGCATCAATTGAGGTGTTTCCTAATCCCTAATCTTATTTCGTACATTTTGTATAGATTCCAATATTCTCTTACTATCATTTTGCATTGAATCATATTTTTTCAAAGCAATATGGAAAAGTAATAGCATATTCACACAACATATTATAAAGAGAAGAACAAATAAAATTCTTCATACGATTATCTTCATTGCGCAACTTCTCCCTTCAAGTGTTGTAAGCATACTGATAAAAATGGATTGCAATATCTATAGTGAGTGTATAGCACTAACAGATGGAAGAGAATGCCGCAACAAGGTTGAGACTAACATGTGGTGCATGCGCGTGCATGCAGCAGCAACTATAAAATAGCTTCTCTTGTGACCGTACACTCATTGACTGCATAGTAACAAGAGCATTACTATTCTTGCATGAACAGTGTACTATTCTACATTCATTGAGTGCTCAGTTACAAGAGGATCTATTCTTGCGTGAACAGTGTACTATTCTACATCTTCTTTGACACAACAAACAGGTGAGAATTAAAAACAATATTACAATTTATTATTAATCACTACAATATTTACATTATATACTACTACTACTACTACTACTTGTAAAGCATCTCACTGCAACATGGTATGACAATAAGATTGTTAAATTTCAACAATCTTAATGTCAGTCCATGTAGCAGTGACATGCTTCACCACTATTGCTAAATTTATACAATTGGCATTGAATTTGACAACTTTTATTGGTGAAATTATGGATGAAAATCTCTGAGGTAGATATACCTCAGTGATTTTCTTTGTAGATGCGATGTTTATTTTTAGAATGATTCTTCTCCCATGGTAGTTTGTTTCTTCACAAACAGAGATAATATTATGCGGGACATCTTCCGCCAGCTCGTGGAGAGGCATCCACAGTTTAGCTGACGGTCTATTGATGATTGAAACAAAATCATCGTGATCATCATCATCCCGCGCCACCTCCTCTAGTAGCAGAGCGATGGAGGAGTTCTCAGCTTCATATGCACGTTGTTTCTGTTAAATAAAAATAAATCTATGATTAGTAACTTATTATAATTTGTTTCAGATTATCAACTACTTGTGATCAACAGATTATTGTCATATATATATAGTTTTGTGTAGTAAAAAAACTGACACTGTTGTACTTTTTACAACAGCGCGACTGCCGGAAGGTTAATAGCAAATTACTGTTGTGTTATTCTGAATGATCTCAACTTGATATCATCAGATTGACAAGACATTCTCTACACAAAGTGAGTAATATAAGTTATTGATTGAAATGATTTGAATAAATAATATTCCTTGCTTCATATTGCAGAATCCAATAGTGATGCATCAAATGCATACATCAAATTAAAAGCAAGCTCTTTCAATGTACATTGCAACAAATAACTATCAACTGAATCAGTAATTAATTTTCTCAACACATCACTTCAATTATATTCTATTATTTCATAGCAAAAAATAGTATGCATGCATGATTAGTACAAATAATTTCATAGCATGATTTAAATAATATGTATTATCAGTGCATAATAATGATCATGGAATCAAAATATTCATATTATTCAATATTTGATGGAAGTCTAATCAATTCAACTAGTAAGCTTGATCAGTTCAATTTCAAAAAGTAATCATTATAATATTCATCAATTCAAAATATATACATCTTATTCAATTCTGAACTCTAATCATTTAATATCACATTGTGAATGCATGTAATACAAAGACATCTATTGGGAATTAGTTTTTCTCAGTAAAGTGAGAAATTTATTAGATAGTAGCATGCATTCAACCTAATCACTTCAAATAATTATATTTCTTGATTTCATAAAACAACATAGAAGTTGCTCAATTCAAATGAACATATCAATTTCAATGTAATCATCATATTCATGAACTCAAATATACATCTTATTAAATTTTTAACTGAACTCTAAAGTTGAATAGTTTCATTTCCTATATTACAATTCGTTATCAAGAAATAATTCTTGTTTGAAATTGTCTTTCAAATCTAATCAGATTCATCAATTTCTCACAATAAATTGAACTCTAATCATTTAATATCACAATGTGAATACATGTAATGTGAACAGATCTATTGGAAATTAGTTTTTCTCAGTAAAGTAAGAAATTTATCAGATAGTAGCAAGCTTTTAGTAGAAAGCTTTCAACAAATTAATGACAACATATAAAGATTTAAAATTATCTGTTCACATTACAAGTTAATAATATTTGAAATAACTAACCTTTGAGGGTACAAAGTTGGTTTCCTCATCCTCCTCCTCCAGAAAGTGCAGCTTTCTCTTCCCCTGTTGCTTGTTGGAAATCATCGTGAGCGGCACACGTCTCGGTGCTCACTCCAGATGAGATGGCGAAGTGTCCGGTACAATGATTTCCTCACTGCTCAACCCCCTCTCCACAAAGACACCACGGCTCTTCAGTGGTGAGTCCTCGCAGTTGGATGCAGCAGTGGGAGCAGCAGTGGTAGTGGTTGCTGGAAGCATCTTCTTCTTCTGCTGTGCAGCTTGCGCTGCCCAGTAGGATGGGAAGGAAGTGCTTTGTTGAGGAGGAGTATCTGTAAGAATGTACTCCTGATGTGTAGATGATGAGTCCATGATGACGAGCATATGTGAAACAGGAACGTGACTAGTACTCGAATGCAGCTGGCAAATCCAATAAGCGCTACTTATATGCTCATCCATTTCTCTCTCTCTGTTTTAGGTTGAGTGAGAGATAGTGCATTTTCCCGCTTATCACATCCTTGACATACAAAAGCATTCTAACAGGTACAGCAAGGTGCATTCAGAGAAAAAAATATATCAAATTCTCACAATGCACTAATATAAAATTTCTCAGTTCCAGATATAATATCTCGAATAACAATATTTCGAATGTGAGAGCAATGTGATATCAAATCTCCTCATTAATTTTCAATCAACATCACATGTTGATTTGCTAAATTTCTTCTCAATATTATTGTGATTTTCATTATGTTCGTTGATTTCACAGAGTTCGAGTGTGCAGTACTGCATAATCACTCCAGTCTTTGAGGAGGAAAAACATATGAAGAACTAGTCTGAGAGTTGGAGTGTAACCAGAGAGAGATACAGTACAGCACATCACATCATTCATTGCATGTAAGTATGATACAATTTTTTTACTTTATTTTTCTAATCATGATTTCTTCAGAACTTACTTCTTTCCTGATAAATTAATACTACAATGCACTTATTCCTAACAAATCACTAATATCTCCATTCTGATTAGGAATTACTTTTACAACAAAGTGCATATTGTACAATATCCAGCTTGTTTTCCCACAGCATCTTCTTCTTCAACATTCATCTTTTCTTTTCCATTATAGCTCATCTTTTTATATAAATACAAAATGGAACATGTGTCACTTTTTCATAAGGATTTTCAATAATATATTTGCAATATACACATTGCAGATATGATTTTTCATGTAAAAAATATTCATTTATTGCAAAATAGTCTGCTCTATTAATAAATACCGAGAGCTTGAATGGTTCTGGACAATGGAAAGTTAAAACTCGTTCTTCATATTGTCGTAGAATATTATTATCGAAATTCTCCTCTTCACATGAAATATTATCTTCTTTGCGCCATCCCCAATTTGGACTGCATCGCTCATGTTCCTTACTAGGATCGTCTGTTGACAACCAATTTTCTAAATAATATACTGAACAAAACACACATTGAACAACGTCAGGTGCTCGCACAAATTTAAAACCCTGTTCAGCCATATTTTGAGGTGACAACAGACTCGATTCTAATTTCCAACGATTATCAAATGTTAATAACCTCAATTGTTCGTACATGAAAATCTGATCCTGAGATAACATTTTTGCACTGTACTTGCAGCTTGTCAAATCACAACTGATTTTTAGATTAATGTTTACTTGTTTTCATATCTAATTCTATGCAATAGTAATATATTCTTTGTTTGTTTTCAGCATCCCGCTAGTAGCAGAGATGGAGCACAGCAGAGAACGCAGGGTTAGAGGCGTGAGTTTGCTTGCAATTCGCCATTGCATTTCCTTCGAAAACGTAGCACCTGACATTGAAAATGTGCTTGAAAACTCAAAAGCTCGTGTTTTTGAGATAATAAGAGAACATGCTGCACGTTTCGAAGGAAATGTGAAATGGTTCTTAGTATTAAATTTATTATTGTATAAGATGGTAGTTTTAGAATCAGAGGAATCTGAAGCTGTTTCATCCATTGTGAATCTATATAGCTACTCAGCCATAGGCTTGAACGTCTTGGAGAGTTATGATGAATTGAATGAACATTTTATGTTAGTGGTTAGGAAAATTTTAAGTTCATTCGATAACTTTGTTGGATTTGGGAGTGGGTGGGTGTTGAAGAAGATTGACTCACTTGATGTAAATGTGATTAGGTATAATCCAATATACACAAGCAGTTATATTCAAACACCCCAGTTCATCAAGAATAAGAAATGTGTTATCAATGTCAAAAATCATTCTGATAAAAAGTGTTTTCTGTGGAGTGTTCTAGCCTATTTTCACCAGAAACCAAATAATTTGAAATTAACGGTGAAATATTTGAGCAAATTTGCTCACAGGCTGAACACTCGCCGAGTTAATTTCCAACCACCGATTGCGACATAAAGAAATTTGAAATTCTTAATACAGACATTGCAATTCATGTTATCACGAATGACAACAAAAAGTTTTTCCCCTATCGAACAAGCATATTCTGTACGCGTAAATACCAAATTAATCTTTTAATGTTGAAAGGCGATGCAGGAAAAACACATTTTTGTTTAATTAACACCGCGAACGGTAAAAATGGATTGTCATGTCTTCTTTTCCACCTTTCAAAAGCTGAAGCACAAGTAGATGTTTGTAATTTCTGTTTCCACAGATTTACATCAGACAAAACAGTAAACCAGGATGGGAAAGCAAATTTGATGAGACATCTAGAGCTTTGTTCAAAGTTCCAGTCTCAGAGAACTTCGTACCCAAAATGAGGTGAGACAATCAAATTTAAAAAACTCGGTTCGACTTTGAAGGAAAAGTATACAATCTACACGGATTTGGAAACATTTGTTGTGAATATGCACGGTAACAAATCTGATTGTGAGGATGTACCTATCACCAGAAGTTACACCATGAAAACGGCGCATCATATTCCATGTGGGTATTGTTTTGTTGTAATTGATGTGAATGGAAATATCATGTATGGCCCAGTACTCTATAGATCGAGTAATATCAATGAAAAGATCATGGAAAAATTTCTCAAGGAAATAATCGAACTGGGCGATTTATTGAGTGCGGATATAAAATGCGAAATTCTGATGGAGCATTTAAGTGAGCATCAGCAACGCAAATTTCAAAATGCTGATAAGTGTGGCATTTGCGATGAAGTTTTTACCGAAACAGGCACAAAGGTACGCCATCATGCACATGAAAATGGAAAGTTTTTGTGTGCTGCTCATGTGTCATGTAATTTAAATACTCGAACTGATGATACAATCAGCTGTTACTTCCATAATTTTAGCGGATTTGACAGTCATTTTATTCTAAAAGCTCTCGGAAAATGTAAAAAAGAAATTTCCTGTATCGCCAATACATCTAAAAGATTTTTGACATTGACAGTGGGAAAAATTAAGTTTTTAGATTCATAAAAATTTATGAATGTATCCTTAGAAGTATTAGTGCGCAACTTGGTAGATAGTACATATATGGAATCGAAGTTCAAACGTCTGTTTTCAGTATTTAATGACCCTGATCTCGAACATAGGCAACTCTTGTTAAAAAAAGGAGTATATCCCTATTTGTACATATCTTGCAATGAAAAATTCGCTGAGACTTCTCTCCCTCCGATAGAATGTTTTTATAATGATCTATGTCATCATATTGACAGAGATTACTCAAAGTATTCTACTCTCTGCTCTCAGGTGAAAGGTCAATTACTTCAAGACAAATCTATTATGACTCAAAAGACAGAGACATATCTGCAAGCCCAGCTGTAATGCTTTTGGAAATATGTAAGGGACAACAGGACAAAGGCTAATAATTGTCCATCCACTATATCAGTTGATGAGGTGAATGTGACTGAACCACACAAAATTTGTGAGCACTTTGGCAATTACTTTTCCTCCTTAAATCAGAAAAAGATCTCAACATCTGCTTATTGCACTCCAGTCAATGATAATCCCAGCTCATCATCTTTTGGATTACCTGATGTGAATGAGGAGGAAGTTCTTAAGGAAATTTATGCCCTAAAAAACTCTTCTCCAGGATATGATGGAATTCCAATATTTATTATAAAAGGTTTGAGTTATCTAATCTCTCCAGTACTGACATCGATTGCCAAAAGCAGTTTCCCAATGGGAATATTTCCAAGAGTCTGGAAACACTGTTGTTTTACCTATCCCTAGAAAGACCAGATCCAACAGTATCAAAGATTTCAGACCAATCTCTATTCTGAACCCTTTCTCAAAAATAATTGAGAGAGTTGTCTACAGGCATATTTTCAGCAATGTAAAGACTACCATCACCGACTATCAACATGGGTTCATGCCACAAAAATCTACCACCACTAATTTGGCAAATTTCTTATCATATGTTGGACCATATGTGGGGAATCAAGAGCAAGTAGATGTGGTATACTTGGATCTGGAGAAGGCCTTCGACAAGATGCCCCATTCTGTACTGATCAGAAAGCTTTATGATATCGGGTTCAATCAGGATCTTATTTGCTGGATCATATCATATCTTGAATATAGAACATTTTGTGTCTGATTCAGAGGAGCCACTTCCAGAAGCTTCACAACATCGTCTGGGGTTCCTCAGGGCTCCAATCTTGGTCCACTGCTCTTCAGTATTTTTATGAATGACATTGTAGGAGTTCTGGACTGTGAGGTTCTGATGTATGCTGATGACCTTAAAATCTTCAAGAAAATCAAGTCAAGAGAGGACTCCTTATCCTTGCAAGACAACATTGACCGGGCTTTGGATTGGTCTAGGAGGAATTTTATGCCTATCAATGTGGGAAAGACATTCATCATGAACTTCTCCAGGAAGACTAACACTCTTGGGTTTTGTTACAAAATTGCAAACAAAAATATTCAGCGTGTCAAAAGTATGAAGGATCTTGGTGTTACCTTTGATAGTAAACTTCTATTCACTGTGCATGTTCTGAGTAGATTTTTGCCCACACCTTCCTCTACTAGAGTTCCCAGTGTCGCTCTGGGCCGGCTAAACTCAGTTGGCGACTGGGGTGGGCCGCAGCAGGGGACGGGAGTCTTGGTGGGGTGTCCGTCAACCACCCTCGTTCGAGTCGGGGGTTGAAACAGAGTCTTGAGTGTTTTGGAGAAGTGTTTCCCTCTTTTAGGAAAGAGGGGCCGTGCTTTCGCACTGCCAAACAGGGTTGGTCACAGAATGAAGGGAGTAGAAACGTTGCGGTGTCAGCCGTGAAAAAGATCTTCGTGTCGGGACTAAGTCTTAGTCCTCGGGCACCGGGTGTCTTCCCGGGGTCCGGATTAATCTCGGAGATCTAGCAAAGGCTTTCCTTAGCCTTTCTAGAGGTTCTCTTTCGATTCCGTATGGAATCAGTAAGTTGCGGCGGCTCGCGCTCTGGACTTTCCCAAGTCCTAATCGTCGGGCACCAGGTGTTCTCCTGGGGTCCGGATCGGTCGCGGAGCTCTCGCAAAGGCTTCCCTAGCCTTTCTAGAGGTCCTCTTTCGATTCCGTATGGAATCAGTACGTTGCGGCGGCCCGTTCGCTGGACTTCACTCGCAGACGCGGAGTCTAAGTCCTCGAGCACCGGGTGTTCTCCTGGGGTCCGGATCGGTCGCGGAGCTCTCGCAAAGGCCTTCCCTAGCCTTACTTGAGGTCCTCTTTCGATTCAGAATGGAATCGACACGTTGCGGGGGCCCGCTCACTGGACTTCTCTCACAGGCGCGAAGTCTAAGTCCTCGAGCACCGGGTGTTCTCCTGGGGTCCGGATCGGTCGCGGAGCTCTCGCAAAGGCCTTCCCTAGCCTTACTTGAGGTCCTCTTTCGATTCAGAATGGAATCGACACATTGCGGGGGCCCGTTCACTGGACTTCTCTCGCAAACGCCGAGTCTAAGTCCACGGGCACCAGGTGTCCTCCTGGGGTCCGGATCGGTCTCAGAGCTCTCGCAAAGGCCTTCCCTAGCCTTACTTGAGGTCCTCTTTCGATTCAGAATGGAATCGACACGTTGCGTCGAGAGAATCAGGTGAGAGTCGCAGTGCTTTCGCACTGCTAGGAACCGCCGTGCTTTCGCACTGCAAGGAACCGCCGTGCTTTCGCACTGCCGAATCGCCATGTTTCCACACTGCCCCGGATGCCGTGCTTCCGCACTGCAGGTGAGAGTCGCGGTGCTCCCGCACTGCCAGGAGGGACGGGTAACACAAAATACCTCAGACCAGTTCTGAGAACCCGAGTCGCATTGCTAGGAAACGCCGTGCTCCCGCACTGCAATGAAACGCCATGCTGTCGCACTGCAAAAATACGGACGCGGTGCTTTCGCACTGCCAAGTCGCCATGCTTCCGCACTGCCCTGGACGCCGTGCTTCCGCACTGCAGGTGAGAGTTGCGGTGTTTTCACACTGCTGGGAACCGCTGTGCTTTCGCACTGCAAGGAAACGCCGTGCTTTCGCACTGCATAAAAAATGACGCAGTGCTTTCGCACTGCCGAATCGCCGTGTTTCCTCACTGCCCCGGATACCATGCTTCCGCACTGCAGGTGAGAGTCGCGGTGCTCTCGCACTGCCAGGAGGGGCGGGTAACACAAAAAAAAAAAACGAGGTGAACAACACCTCAGACCGGTTCTGAGAACCCGAGTCGCATTGCAAGGAGACACCGTGCTCCCGCACTGCAATGAAACGTCGTGCTGTCGCACTGCAAAAATACGGACGCAGTGCTTTCGCACTGCCAAGTCGCCATGCTTCTGCACAGCCCTGGACGCCGTGCTTCCACACTGCAGGTGAGAGTCGCGGTGTTTTCACACTGCTGGGAACCGCCGTGCTTTCGCACTGCAAGGAAACGCCGTGCTTTCGCACTGCATAAAAAGGGACGCAGTGCTTTCGCACTGCCGAATCGCCGTGTTTCCACACTGCCCCGGATGCCGTGTTTCCGCACTGCAGGTGAGAGTCGCGGTGCTCTCGCACTGCCAGGAGGGGCGGGTAACACAAAAAAAAACAAGGTGAACAACACCTCCGACCGGTTCTGAGAACTCGAGTCGTATTGCAAGGGAACGCCGTGCTTCCGCACTGCAATGAAACGCCGTGCTGTCACACTGCAAAAATAAGGACTTGGTGCTTTCGCACTGCCGAGTCGCCGTGCTTCTGCACTGCCCTGGACGCCGCGCTTTCGCACTGCAGGTAAGAGTCGCGGTGTTTTCACACTGCTGGGAACCGCTGTGCTTTCGCACTGCAAGGAAACGCCGTGCTTTCGCACTGCATAAAAAATGACGCAGTGCTTTCGCACTGCCGAATCGCCGTGTTTCCTCACTGCCCCGGATACCATGCTTCCGCACTGCAGGTGACAGTCGCGGTGCTCTCGCACTGCCAGGAGGGGCGGGTAACACAAAAAAAAAAAACGAGGTGAACAACACCTCAGACCGGTTCTGAGTACCCGAGTCGCATTGCAAGGAGACACCATGCTCCCGCACTGCAATGAAACGTCGTGCTGTCGCACTGCAAAAATACGGACACAGTGCTTTCGCACTGCCAAGTCGCCATGCTTCTGCACAGCCCTGGACGCCGTGCTTCCACACTGCAGGTGAGAGTCACGGTGTTTTCACACTGCTGGGAACCGCCGTGCTTTCGCACTGCAAGGAAACGCCGTGCTTTCGCACTGCATAAAAAGGGACGCAGTGCTTTCGCACTGCCGAATCGCCGTGTTTCCACACTGCCCCGGATGCCATGTTTCCGCACTGCAGGTGAGAGTCGCGGTGCTCTCGCACTGCCAGGAGGGGCGGGTAACACAAAAAAAAACAAGGTGAACAACACCTCCGACCGGTTCTGAGAACTCGAGTCGTATTGCAAGGGAACGCCGTGCTTCCGCACTGCAATGAAACGCCGTGCTGTCACACTGCAAAAATAAGGACTTGGTGCTTTCGCACTGCCGAGTCGCCGTGCTTCTGCACTGCCCTGGACGCCGCGCTTTCGCACTGCAGGTAAGAGTCGCGGTGTTTTCACACTACTGGGAACTGCCGTGCTTTCGCACTGCAAGGAAACGCCATGCTTTCGCACTGCATAAAAAGGGACGCAGTGCTTTCGCACTGCCGAATCGCCGTGTTTCCACACTGCCCCGGATGCCGTGCTTCCCCACTGCAGGTGAGAGTCGCGGTGCTCTCGCACTGCCAGGAGGGGCGGGTAACACAAAAAAAAACAAGGTGAACAACACCTCCGACCGGATCTGAGAACTCGAGTCGCATTGCAAGGGAACGCCGTGCTTCCGCACTGCAATGAAACGCCGTGCTGTCGCACTGCAAAAATAAGGACGTGGTGCTTTCGCACTGCCGAGTCGCTGTGCTTCCGCACTGCCCTGGACGCCGTGCTTCTGCACTGCAGGTAAGAGTCGCGGTGTTTTCACACTGCTGGGAACCGCCGTGCTTTCGGACTGCAAGGAAACGCTGTGCTTTCGCACTGCATAAAAAGGGACGCAGTGCTTTCGCCCTGCCGAATCGCCGTGTTTCCACACTGCCCCGGATGCCGTGCTTCCACACTGCAGGTGAGAGTCACGGTACTCTCACACTGCCAGGAGGGGCGGGTAACACAAAAAAATAAAAAAAAAACAAGGTGAATGACACCTTCAACTGTTTCTGAGAACTCGAGTCGCATTGCAAGGAACGCCGTGCTTCCGCACTGCAATGAAACGCTGTGCTGTCGCACTGCAAAAATAAGGACGTGGTGCTTTCGCACTGCCGAGTCGCCGTGCTTCCGCACTGCCCTGGACGCCGTGCTTCCGCACTGCAGGTGAGAGTTGTGGTGTTTTCACACTGCTGGGAACCGCCGTGCTTTCGCACTGCAATAGAACGCCGTGCTGTCACACTGCATAAAAAGGGACGCAGTGCTTTCGCACTGCCGAATCGCCGTGTTTCCACACTGCCCCGGATGCCGTGCTTCCGCACTGCAGGTGAGAGTCACGGTACTCTCACACTGCCAGGAGGGGCGGGTAACACAAAAAAATAAAAAAAAAACAAGGTGAATAACACCTTCAACTGTTTCTGAGAACTCGAGTCGCATTGCAAGGGAACGCCGTGCTTCCGCACTGCAATGAAACGCCGTGCTGTCACACTGCAAGAATAAGGACGCGCTGCTTTCGCACTGCCGAGTTGCCGTGCTTCCGCACTGCCCTGGACGCCGTGCTTCCGCACTGCAGGTAAGAGCGCAGTGCTTTCGCACTGCTAGGAATCGCCGTGCTTTCACACTGCAAGGAAGTGTCGTGCTTCGCACTGTACATAAATGGACGCAGTGCTTTCGCACTGCCGAGTCGCCGTGTTTCCACACTGCCCTGGACGCCATGCTTCCGCACTGCAGGTGAGAGTCGCGGTGCTCTCGCACTGCCAGGAGGGGTGGGTAACACAGAGCACAAAAACACAAAAAACACAAAAAAAACACACAAAACATAAAAGGTGAATAGCACCTCCAACTGGCCCTGAGAGCTCAAGTCGTCGCGGTGTGTACACGCCCGCTGACTTGCCGGGAAACAAGCCCCTGTTTTACACTAGAAAACAGAGCTTGTGCTCTGCTGGAGGGCTGTGTTTGCACACAGCGAGGCACGAGGATTTTCGCCCCGTCCGGACAAGCCGGGCTTTCGCCCTGCATGCCGTGCTTGCGCACTGCGTGCCGTGCTTGCGCACTGCGTGCCGTGCTTGCACACTGCGTGCCGTGCTTGCGCACTGCGTTCCGTGCTTGCGCACTGCGTGCCTTGTTTTCACACTGCTGCGGTGTTCATGCGCCCTGCGCGGCCGTGCTCATGCACTGCCTAACTTCGCCGTGCTTGCGCACTGCATGTGCCGGGCTTGCGCCCTGCGCGGCCGTGCTCACGCACTGCCTAACTTCGCCGTGCTTGCGCACTGCATGTGCCGGGCTTGCGCCCTGCGCGGCCGTGCTCACGCACTGCCTAACTTCCAGCATCAGACAGCTGGGATGAATCTCCAACACAACCAGGAACTCGTCGTGGTCCCAGCAATAGTCAGCTGAGATACAGCTCCAATAATCCCAGGAGCTCGTCGAGGAAGTAGACTCAAGTTGCAGTCCCCATCCTCAAGAAGAAACGTGATACACAACAATGTAACACTTCACAGGAGGCAGAAGTTGATAGGGGTGAATTGGAGTCCAGGAAAATCACCAGGTGTCAGAGTGATGGATACCCTCAGTTAGTTCAGTGTATCAGCAACTTTTTGTTCACAATAAAAGTTGAGAGATGACAATATGATGAGGAATACTGAATTATATGGTTGACAAGAAGCCACTAGATGCGATGTTACACCACATATTTTGATTTTATATCACAATTAAATGTGGTCGAAATAATAATTCATTTTCGATCTGTTATGAGGATCACAGCCTTCTCACTTTATCACAATAATAAAATCGAAACTATAAATTTCAACACAATATTCCACTTCTCACTGTTCATTTCTATAACGAAATCAATCACCTGATTTACTTATGCAAAGTAACCATCCATTGGATATAAATGACAGTGTGTTTATTATAACAGATAACATCTGCTAATTAATTCACAATCAGTGAACATTAATTTATTACTCAATCTCTCTTTCTCACTTCAAGACTTATTTCACCCTGAAATAAATCTTATTTACTTTTTCAAAGTAATTATTCACACAAGGCGTGTATAATGACACAACAGCTGTTAATTAATTCACACTCAGTAAATATTGATTTTCCGAAAAATAATCACAACAATCAGCACAAATAGTAATAATTGAATGAATTAATGCACCGTCAATAAACTCATGACGGTAGGCTGAGTAAAAATTAGATTCACTCTCGAGACGTGATCTAATTCCAAACTAACAATAGCACGATCAAACACAGACTGACTCAATAACAGTAGAATATTTGGAAAAACTAGAATTCACATGAATTCTATTTTATAAATTGTTATTGAAAAGGAGAAGTAATTCTCTACAGACTAGAAGCTTGGCGATAGCAGTTGGCCAGTTGAGATAATGTTTATCTTATCTGTACAGCACAGCACAAACAACTTTTCGATTCAACAAGGAATTAATTCCAATTGAAATAATAATTATTTTATTCCAATTTATAGTAAGTCCTCCGACTTTATTTTCAAGTTAAATATTAGAAAATTTAAATCATAATCTGAAGCTAATAACCCCCGATTGTAGTACATCTCGACTCACAATCAAACGCAATTTATTCATTCCACATGAATAATTAATTGCAACGTAATTCACTTTTATCCCACAGTATAATAACGTCTGTTAATTAACTGCATCGTAACACTTTACACGGATTAAAGCAATTACCACCAGCTTCATTAAATGATTTAAATTATTATTATAACCATTACCTCATGGTTAAAATATTATTCGGATCATACTGATCTATAATATTTTCTAATATTCTCTATCCACTCATTTCGCCATCAACTATTTATGGCAAGTAGAAAACAAGCTACTGCAAGTTTTGCTTGTTAACCTGTACTTGGTTACAACAATATTGGTAATATACACCGGTCAAGAAGATTAGTCTAGTTGGAATCGACTTTAGCTGCTATTAACTAGTCATAGACTGTAGAAAATTTTCTTGATTACCCTTGATTGGTCACATCATAATATTGTAAATAAATTTCAAACTGAAATTATTGGGATTGCCTTCAGATCAAAAGAAAATGCATTAATTTGTCAATAATAATTTCTTCCATCTAATTCAGCCAGTGCTTTATGACTGATTATATTAATTAAACTGTAATGGTTGGGTTGCCATTTAGTTTAAATAAAACCCTATTTTATAGGAAAAATTAAACGGAATATGCTTTTTCCTTCTCTTCCTTTCAATATACTATTGACAAATTCCTTTCAACAACAATAAATTATGTCAGTCTATTAATATTTTCGTTATTTTCGGAATCGTGCTAATGCTATTAAAATTCGGCCGATAAATTTGTGCTAATAATTCTGAATTAATTTTCCTCAATTTCTATGCAATTTTGTCTTTGATAACAAAATTTAATTTCCTCATTTTAAATGGGATAATTTATGAATCAGAAATAGCTCTAAAGCTGTAATATGATTGAACTTCTATGACATTCACCCCTTCTCGCCTCTTACCTCCTTATTGGTGGCGCGCGACACCTCTCTGGTATCCCATCCTCCGGATAGGCAGCGACCCTCTATAGACTAATATATAGGACTATAGACCCTCTATAGACAAAACCGGGGGAGGCACTTTCAAAAAAAGCCTGGATGATGAAGGGGAGAGATTTGTGGCATTGATTTGTGCCACAATTCTTTCCCATGAAAAACTATGGTGATAGTGACGATGGTTATCACCAAAAAGAAATCGAGATTATTAGCATGGATGCTCAGGCAGCTACTAGTACAGATGAGGTAATTATGCAAAAATCACTAACTTATCTTAAGATAAGTACATAAGTACATTCCACAATAATGAGCGCTTTCATGGAAAACATAATAACAGTGCATGAATGCATTCATTGGCTCCAAAGTGTATTCATCATTTTATACAAAAACACACAAATAAATGATTAAATGGTATTCTACAAAGTAGTACATCTTTTAGGATTTAATATCACTGTTACTAATAAATTCTAATTTCAGCAGTTTGATGCTTTTGTCACGATTTTCTTGTCTTTAAACTCTATTTTCCCAAAAAGTACTTATTTTGGATCACAATTGTTGATAAATAATTATTACATTTCTACAGGTTCAAGATACTGAAGCGTCAGTAGAGGTGATTGATATTGGCGAGGAGGAAATTATAATTCAGCCTTCCATTACAGTGGAAAACAATAACTTAAACGAAAAACTCAAAGTGGAGGTTTAGGAACAAAACAAAAGAAAAGAATGTACGAAGATTTGAAGGACTACACGAGAGGGAAAGTTGACATAAACGAACTCAAAATTGAAATGATGAGGGAAAAACACGAGTTGGAACTACAGATTTTAAAAAACTTTAGAATTAAAAGAAATAGAGGTTAAAATAAAACAAAAAGAGTATGAAAGAATGTAAATTATGTTAATGTTAATCGAATGGATGGTTTGTGGAATAGCTTAATTTCTTTAGTTAAGGTAAGTTTTATCATGTTTTGTGTTTCTTGTAAGTATTATTAATGTTTTGGTTCTAAACTAAATGTATTCAATGAAAACGATAAAATACTAATTATATAGCTATATTATTAAAATAAATACAAATATAGAGAGTCTCATTTATTTCTAAAAGGCTACTTGATAGTTTTATTATATATATGGAATCATCAGTACCCTTCTATTCTCTCAGATGACATTACCGGTTTCGGTTATTCATCGCATGATAAAGTGCTCAAATTAATTATTATTTCGAAATAAATAAATATTGATATTCCATGTGTTAGTACCGTAATCTTGAGAAGAATATATTGGAATAAAGGAATGTATACTCGAAACCAGTCGTGTCATCAAAGAAGACCAAAGGGTAATAATTATCATGGAGTATTATTATCATAATAATTAATAATTATTATCCTTTCATCACAATTTGTATTCTAAAAGAATTTGTGTAATACCTATCATATTATACAAGTGAGAGAAGTTGGATCACAGATTGAGAGTCTTGAACGAATTTAACAGAAGATTGGTTTGAACATAAATTGTATGAGAAAACTGAAATTATGGCAATAGATAATCTCTGTGTAAACAAGATCAAAATCAAAAATAAATCATTAAAAGTGGTAGAACATTTCAAGTACTTGGGAGAAATTATTCACTGCAGATTGAAAGAGAACCGAACATGGCAGAACCGAATAATGAAAATTAAAACAGCCCAACATCTGACTTGGAATATTTACAATAAAAAATGTCTATCTATAAAATTGAAAATTCGCCACAATAATAGTGTAGTCCGTCCAGAAGCGCTCTATACGTGTTAAACTCTTTTTCAAATCAGAAATGAGAGTAAGACAGATCAGGTGAGCAAAACAGAGTGACGGTCTATAAGTACCATTTTAAATAAAAGTTATCTGAAGAATGGAGTCTGGAGAATTGCAACCATTGAGACAGTCTATAAGGAATTAGAGCCCATCCTTACTTTAATGAAAAAACAAAGAATTTCTCATTTTTTCCATGTTCTTGGAATGTCTGAGAATCGAGTTCTGAATCAGCTTGTAATGCGTAATTTGAAAAAGAGAAAATGTGGCAAGTATGTTGATGAACTAAAATAGGATCTTCAAGAAATATGCTTAGAAGTTGAGAATGCCATTGATAAAGGGAAAATAAACCATTCACTTAAAATGCACATATTCAATTTGCCAAAAATGCACAGGGAGACTGTAATTACTGATGCAGAAAGACGACAATGATCCGAGAGAATGAAGTGAAAATAAATAATGGGCTGATCGAAAAACCAGACAGCTTCAGAACCAAGGAGGATTTTAGTTGATTGACTCAGTAGTACAATGTTGCCAAAAAATACGAAAAAAATATATACAAGTGAACTGTTTTAGTGTGCGGTGAGAGAATTAATCTAGAAAACTGTGTCTATGATACTGGTTCTTGTGGCCAGTGCAGTATTTTCCTGTTGATTGAGTGCAGCATCGACCTCCGGAAAATGTTGTAGATATTGGATGACAGCTGCATCATCTGGAGCATCAACCTCTCTTCTTTCCAAAATAAGGTTATGGAGGCAGAAGCAAATGACTATGCACCTCAATGCAGTGAGCAATTTTACCCTTAACCCACTCGATAGGCATGGGAATTTTCTTTTCACCACGCCAAATGCTCTTTCGATACAATTTCTTGTTTGAATATGTGATTTGTTATACAGGGCTTCTGCCGGGTCTTTAGGGTTAATCACTGGTGTAAGGAGATGTTGACTGCAAGCATACCCTCTATCTCCCAACAAATAGCCTCCCTTGATGTCCCCAGTTTGAAGTTGAGCCCATAATCGGCTATTTGTTAATATTGTGCTATCATGGCAGGCGTGCCATCACATTTGTAAATTTTAATGATGCAGTACATACAGCCTGCACATTGATGGAAAACCATCCTTTCCTTTTTATGAAAAGTTCAGCATTTGGCCCACCTGGTGATTTTATAGGGATGTGGGTGCAGTCTATCGCCCCCAACACCCCAGGAAACCTCCTAATTTTTGCAAATTCGCTTTTTTTTAAAAAGTTCATTATCGTCAGTGGGGAATTTGATGAGGTCCTTTAAATGAGGGATAAGAACTTCGGTCACTAGAGCCACAATTCTACTTATAGTGGATTTGTTGACTCTCACAAGGTCTCCAGATACCATTTTTGAAACGTCCCTGTAGCAAAAAATCTCAGTCACTAACAGTTTATTTATCGGGGATAATGGGAGGTTTCTATTTGTATTTGATTTCACTAATTTTTCAATTTTACTACTTATAAATAGACATGTCATTTTTGAAAGTCGAAATCTCTTGACAATTCTTCATCATCATAGAAGTAGGTATAGCATTTCAATCCTTTCTCTCAATATTTTTGTACTCAACAATGCTCCCTCTTCATAATTTTCAAATTTTTCTTCATCTGATGAATCCATTTCCTGCTAGCAAAGCAAATGACACTTCATATTACAAACTATTTTTGAAAACTTGAAAATATAGATAACTTAAAGTTAACTCACTGTTGAGTTGTGTCATCCGTTAAATGATGGTGTAACGCCAACACGACACATAATACACCTGAACGGTCGTCACTAATGAGCAGTAAGTAAATAATAATCTAGGTATTCAAATTTTCAAAAATAAAATTTTTACATATTCTACAGTATTATTATAAATATATCCCAAAAAGAAAATACAATATTGTTTTCTAATTTATAATAATTTCAAAATTTAGAGTTTGGATAATGCCTAAGTTATGCGGTTTTGGAGCGTTTTCTATTCCTTATCAAGAACTAATTGACAGATCATGTCCAGATTTGGTACAGAAATTCTGCACAAGGGTCTAGAAATTTCGTCTTGAGAAGACTTCAGAATTTCGCCAAAGATACGCCCAAGATGGGCAGTTTTACTGCATTTTCCTTGCGTTCCTTAGCGTTTTCTTATATTTTTCAAGAATAAATCGAGAAAAAATGTTCAAACTTGGTACAGAAGCTCGGCTAAAGTCCATGTCTAATGCCATTATATCTGTCATAAAAGTTTTGATTGGAATCGATTAAGTATGTTATTTGGTCACAAAAATTAAACGGCAGTCACTCGTCATACATTAGAAAAAAAATTTTGCTAACTTTACTTTGTTCAAGACTATTTTCACACACACACCTCTGGACCTATAGTGAGGTCCACGTTATAATGACAGTATTTGATCAACTTCGGTTTTGCTATCCTTGTCTATCATTCGACAAAGCCGGTGGTACTATCCTTTTCTAGGTCCAAACGATGACAATTATGTTTTTGACGGTGTAGAAATATAATTAATTAATTCAGAGAATTGGCATCGCTATTCTTCTATCTTTATCCACTGCCATTATAACGTGGACCACACTATAGAATTACGCCGGTTAGGGATCAGGTTGAGTTATGTTTATTAATGTTTCAAAGGTAAAGGGTAGGTTAGGTTTTTGATTTCAAATGGCAATAACATGCTGGAAGGGATTAGGGATCAGATTAATACATCTATAGCCTAAGTACTGTATCGACCTATCAATAGTACCGTATTGATGGGCACGTTAAATTGTCGGTCCCGGCTGAAGTTTGACTGTCGTAAAGCACACTTCCGCCAGGGACTCTCCATTAATAAAAGCCAAAAGAATATTATTTTAATAGTTTAAAAAACAACATGGATGACACGGTATAGGTTAAATGCATGCAAAATTGTGCTACTTTGAACTTTGTTTAGTTCATAAAAACAATAAACAATAGTGACCGCCGTTTAATTTTTGTGATCCAAATAACATACTTAATCGATCTCAACCAAAAATTTGATGACAGCTATATCGGCACTGGACCTACATTTACACCGTGGCAGTGTTGTAAAAATTACAGCCCATACATAAAATGAAAATTTGTATAGGCTTCTAAACTTGGGTATAGGCTTGCCCTACAGTACGGTAGCCTTCTATTAATTTTAAGACGAAGAAATTTGTAATGTGTACTAAAAACCTTTTTGCTTTATATTAGTCTAAATACTTTAAAATCTTCTGGTATTTATAGCCATTATTTACCTTGACGGCCGTGTTTAATACTCGCTGAACTAGTATTTCAAGAACAATTTGGGCGAAATCGTCAAATCCCACCTGTGATTCAATCAATCCAGCTCTGCACGGTCAAAGGTGCGAATATGTCAAATATCAATTAAGAAAATTGTATAGGTTAGTCTATTGTAGGCTATTATTGTGCGCATTGTACCTATAAAAGATAGATTTTACTTTAATAAATTGGTTCTATAAAATATAGTTACGGTATAGTTAAGCCGTAATCAACCAGTATATTATTTGCTAAGATTGGTTAGATTTCTGGTTATATTATTAAGCCAAAATTGATTAGAATATTTTTACCAATAATCATAATTCGAGTAAAACCTCAACAAAAATACAATTTGAATGTTGCTCTGTTCTAATAATTAAGATAACGTTTATAAAAATGTAAAAACTAGAGCAATTTACTTAGGCTGAAACCTTCCATCTATTATGATATGGCATAATAGTACCGTAACTCAATGCCTACAATATTTTGAAAAATAAAATAAACATTTGACTTATATTTTCTAAATAGGCTACGGACCATTACTTTTTATTAATATTTTCAGCTTATATCATCTATTTCGTTCAAAGGTAATAGAAAACTAGTTAGAACACAGCTCAATTATTATTCGTACTTTCCTATAACCTATAAATTGAAATGAAAACAAACTGAAAACTAAACTAAACTAGCCGGAATTAGCGATTTTAATTTCTCGTGAACGGCCTGTTAAATAATCTTTTACATCGATTAGTTTAACCGGTGTTAGTTTTCGATTTTTACCTTTGTGCAACCAAATCTTCTTCGTTTCAACTAATCGCGGTAAAATGGTGCCAAGCTGCCAACTAATCAGAATTAAGATTTTTTACGCCGGTTAGTTTAACCGGCGTTATCGCTTGAAATTTATGTTTTGTGAAACCAAAATGCATCGGTCAGCAGTCAGCACTAATCTCGATTAAAGTTCAGCATTTAATCGTGATTAAACGTTAACCGACGTACGAAAAACCGGGGGTTATATTAAAAAACAAAAAATAAAACTGCTTCAGATAGGAAAAATAGTATCGATTGCAAGAGTTTGATACTAAGGAAGTATCGATTCTGAGGTATCGATGATTCGATATCGCTCCTGTATCCCGTATTTGACAATCAACATCAACAATATTCGGCACTTCGGCTTCGGCAGTCGACTCTTCTTCAATACACAGAACACACGACACACTCACACAGATGTTTTGAGGTTATGCTATTTTATTCTGTAATCTAGTTGAATTATATTATTATAAACTGTTGATATCTCACTATTATCTTAAGATCAGGCATCAAAATGCCTAAAGTCAAAAAAGAAAAACAATCAAGGCAGCATAATGCGATCGCAAAGCAAGGTAGGAATAAAGTCATATTCTTATCATATTGCATATCAAAACACGTGTTTTGATAACTGATTTTTATTTCATTTTAATAAGATTTATTTATTAATTTTTAAATCATTAGAAAACTGTGTTCTATAAAACTTTGTATTATTGATCGGGTACGGTAGACTTCAATATCAGGTGTGCGGTATTAGGCTATGAATAAATGAAGTTTTATTCTCATGTTTATTAGGCCCATAATATAACTTAAGATTAATTAGATTTTCATTGCCATTCTCATTTTTTATTAAGGTAGTAATTACTCTCAGACTCATATTAAAAT
Organism: Nilaparvata lugens; assembly: GCF_014356525.2. Lineage (NCBI taxonomy): Eukaryota > Metazoa > Arthropoda > Insecta > Hemiptera > Delphacidae > Nilaparvata > Nilaparvata lugens. The sequence goes on along the minus strand of NC_052505.1, from coordinate 46,263,258 downwards.
ATATTGTGGGTCGCCAATGGGACACCATTTATGTCTGTGTAAAGCAAGCTGGGAATCAATACAAAGTAAAACATCAATGGTACCTCAGCAATGGTTATGCTAGTAGCCTGAGTGAGACACCAAAAGCAGGTGGTGACAACCAATATCTTTTGGTGGTACCGCAGTTTATGTTGACAATAGGTTATGCTTCGAAGTTAATCCAATCGATCTTGAAGTTTTTTGTACAGATTCTATTCTTGAATTGTCTGCAGTCTCATATCAGCACAACTCAATCATTGTCTTATCAGTTTATAGACCACCAAGAGGTGATGTAGCCAGTTTCCTTTACAATTTGGAACAGTGTCTCAGTTTTCTTTGCCAGTTTCATTGTCAAATAATAATATGTGGTGATTTCAATATTCAACTTCAGGTAAACAGTCTCACTGAAAACCGTTTCACCATTTTAATGAAAACTTTTGGGATGTTTATAGCAAACAGAGCACCAACAAGAAAAGACTCATGTCTAGGCTCGATTGTCACTACCTTGAATTCATGGGATTACAACATTGAAGTGGTGGACCCTGTTGTGGCTGATCATCATGCTTTAATCAAGAAGGTCTCTGGTTTAAGTGAAGCTGTAAACAATATAGCTTACCAGATTGGTTCTCAAGATACAAATTCACTTATAGAAAAATTAATGAGCTAAATGTCGTGATCTTTGAGGGAGTACTGAAAAGAGTAATCTGGGAGACTTCTATTGGTGTAAGTGAATCTGCTATGGCTTTCAGTCTGTTCTTCAACAAGTTCATGTGTATTTGATGATTTCTTTCCTTTGATATCAAAGCGGCCTACTGTATTTGTAGATAGAAAATGTAATTTAAAAGTAAAATTTTAGAAATTTGTGGTAGCCTACACACCGGAATTAGCCAACATTAGAGCTCTTGTTACTGTTGCTAATAATATGTACAAGTCTGCCACGTGTGATGGTATTCTCTAAGTTCTATGAGTCAGTAATGTTTACCCAGCTCTTCACCTATTCTGAGGAGAATCTCCTCTACTAAAGGCGACGTTCAGTCCCTGATTGAATCTAAATTCAGGGCGATGGAAAACAAGCATTCAGTTGCCATTACCCTTTGCGACCTAACCAAAGCATTTGATTGTGTCTCCCATGATATATTGCTTGGAAAACTTGTGAGATATGGTGTTGGTGGAGCTGTCCTGAGAACAATGCTGGATTAATTTTCTGGACGTACCCAGGTGGTTACTCTGATGGAGCCAAATCTGAGTCACTACAATTTAACCATGGAGTTCCCCAAGGATCTATTCTGAGCCCTCTTATTTTCCTATTTTTCTTAAATGATCTCAGCATGAATGAAAAAGCATTATTGTTTGCGGATGACACCACTCTTGTTGCCCAGGATGAAAATCCCCAATTGGCCATCCTCAGGTCTGCCCAGCTGCTAGAAGAGATCAGTTCGTGGTTTGGAGAAAATAGATTATGCATGAATCAGTTATGCACTCTGAGACGCAGACCGACTTCCTTTGGTGAGCCTGAAGTTAAGCTACTTGGTTTTATGATAGATGCCTCACTGTCATGGGACCAGCACATCAACATGGTCTGTAATCGGCTCTCCAAGGTGACTTACCTTATGCGCAAGTTTAGGGAAATTGTGCCGAGAAGCTACCTGGTGACTGCGTACCATGCTTTGTTCCACAGTCATATTAACTATGGGATTGTGCATTGGGGACATGTGGGTTGTTGTGAGAGGATTCTGCTTCTTCAAAAAAAAGGTAATCCCCATCATTACATTCTCGCCATACCTGGAACATTCCCGGCCACTGTTCAAAGAACTGCGGATCCTCACATTATTCAGTCATTACCCGCTTACCTCGTTAGTGCTTCTAAAAGAACAGCTACATTTCAAGTGAGATACCAGGTTCATGATTATTATACTAGAAGACGTGATGATGTAGACCTGCCACAGTTGCGATTGGCCAGATCACACGCCAGTTTCCCAATTCCCACCTGAAAATATTCAACAGGCTCCCTTAGTGAGTCCGTGAATTGGAAGATAAACAATTCAAAAATTTACCTCGAGATAAACTCCTTAAAATTCTACTCTATTCCTTGAGTGAAGAGAAGATCACTCGCTTTATTTTTCTTTTTGACATGCCATCTCAATAGTTAGTGTAAATTTCATGAAAGTTTGTGTTTTTTTTTAATTTCTTATGACGAAATCTATCCAGTGTGAAGACTGGTCATGGATGGAAAGAAAATTGAATTGTGTTTCGATCGGTAATGCTAATGTCATAAACACAATAATACCTGCATTACATTAGGATATCTATCCAGTGTGAAGACTGGTCATGGATGGAAAGAAAATTGAATTGTGTTTCAATTGGTAATGCTAATGTCTCAAACACAATAATACCTGCATTACATTAGGATATCAGGCTGAGTTGTCAGTACAAAATAACTTCTGACTTGGGAGGGACATGCGCAGCAGAGAAGGCATACATAGGTAGGGATACAACGGCGGTGATGTTTTCGTTCAGAACCGACTAGCATCCTCTAATTTCCAGTGATTATTCAAGCTCTCATGTTAAACTTGCGGAGCTTCCTCTCTGAAAGTCATCAATCTTCATCGACAAATTGGCAACTGCGCTTCTACCTATGACTATCCATTACAGTAATTGGCTGATCTCCCTCCATTTCTCTGCGCCACACATTCCTCCAAGACAAACGTTTTGTTGTACAGAGTATAGTGTGTGAAGCATGCTGGAACTCCAGTGAGACACCAGAAATGATGACCGACGACCTCAGTAAAAAAAACACTAAATTTGTTCCTGGCTGGTGTCCATTGTGTAATATATAAGCAATAAGAAGTATGCTTGGTGACTCGCTCGGATAAAAAATGGGTGTGAAGCAGCGTTCTCCTCATTCATGGTGTCTCATTGGTGTCCTAATGTTATACGAGCCATATTTTACTGTATGCTGTATTTTCATTGTGCCTGAAAGCGCTCGGTCCTTAAGTTGGATGTCACCGCTTGGTTCAATAGCAACTGCCATCTGCCATTTATTTGCGTTCTCACCTCTTTCCAGTTATCTAAACCCACTCAATAAAGTGATCCAACTTTATCTTTCATCCTCATTGCCTTTACATAAGTAAGAGTCGCAGACACATTGATGTCTTTGAGGTTTTTCAAAATATTATCAAGGCTAATTATCATTGTCTTTAATTATAATCGATTTTATGTTCTGTAACTTCTCTTCAAAATGTAATTATGTTTCATTAAATTTTCTGTTACAGGTATATTGTTCAATAAAGAATTTGGACAACATATACTCAAGAATCCTCTAGTCATCCAAAGTATGGTTGACAAATCTGCTCTCAGGTCCACAGATACTGTTCTTGAAATTGGTCCAGGTACGGGAAATATGACCGTCAAGCTTCTTGAGAAAGTGAAGAAGGTTATTGCTTGTGAAATAGACACAAGGTGAGTCTAGTATTCCAGTATTTCTAATCCCAGCTTTTATGAAATATAAATGGATTCATTTTGTTTGGAAAAATATATACGGTACATAAAATTTATATTACCTGGATTACCTTCCTTTTCACTATTGATGAGTTGCATCAATACTTATAATTTATTACGTTTCACATTACCGAGATGGCAGCATGGATTAAACAAGGCCTACCGCGTCGTCCAGGAAATATTCCTGGGTGGAATAAAATGGCTTTCTCCTAAGCCAACACTTGAGTCTTTAATTGAATGTTATTTCTCAAAGCATTATTTTTTGGCTCTTATTAGTGGAACACTTCTTCTGGCTATTATTATTATTATTATTATTGTTATTGGCTAGTAGTAGGGCCTACTTCTTGATTCAGTTGAAATTTTAATACATCAAAACTTACTAAATTCCCCAATTTTATCTGGTTTGAATTTTGGGCCAGACAGATCGACCAAATTTGGGTTCTAACAGAGAGTGGCGCAAAAATTAACTACATGTTTACCGCTTATAGCATCTAGTAATCGTTTTATTTTTACAAAAATACCCGTTTGTTGGTATGTTTACAGATTGGAAAATAATTGTTAATTACCGACGGTACACGTCTATATAATTATTGTAATGTTAATTTGGTTTTAGGCTAGTGGCTGAACTCCAAAAGCGTGTGATGGGCACACCATTCCAGCCCAAACTTGAAATCATCATTGGAGATGTGATCAAAGCCGAGTTGCCCTTCTTCAACGTGTGCGTTGCCAACATCCCCTACCAAATATCTTCTCCTCTTGTCTTCAAGCTTCTGCTACACAGGCCGCATTTCAGGTGTGCCATCCTCATGTTCCAACGAGAGTTCGCCTACAGGCTTGTAGCAAAGCCGGGAGATAAACTGTATTGCAGATTGTCGATAAACACCCAACTTCTAGCAAGAGTTGAGATTATTATGAAAGTAAGTGTACTATTATCAAGTACTGGATTTCATATGATTTATTATTAGTTTTTATATTCCAATAATTTATGTTAGTTCAACGTTGTTGTTGTTGTTGTTGTTGTTGTTGTTGAAGACGCCTGTTCAGAAATTATCCTTTTACCACTGATTTTTCTCCATAAAAATTGTTATTTTTCAATATCCTTGAAAAATTGTCCTGCCCAATTACGCTTGTGTATTGGTAAGATCTTAGAAATCACCCTTGGTTGGAAAATTAATTTTTCCTCCATTGATTAGAAACAGTGTTGAGATTCAGAATATCATAACTTTCAAGAAGATTATTTTCTCTCGCTGGTATGTGAATATGCAGACATCGTGTGTGTATAGTAAAATACATTTTCGAGCTATCATGCCTGTTGTTTGCAAGCTAGTATTGTCTGTTTCGAAATAAATAGAACACACCGCGAACTGCGAAGTCACCTTACACTCTCCAGTCGAAAAGTTACAATGTCTAGTATGTCAGTAATAAATAATCATGATTATCCTCTTAATGACTGCATTTTGTTATGTAGAATGAGGATCGGTTGCAGTTACAGCATTCATTTAGTTCTCTGTGAGCTGTCATTGTTTCTAGATTCTATGATTACGTGTGCTTAGTCTAATGCCGCTTCCACACTCTTGTCAAGTGCGTACAAATGTCGACGACCGCCTTCACTCTGCCCCTATAGATTTATTGTATAGTGTGCCACTTGTCGAGAGTGTGGCTCTGACATTATGAATGATCATGAATATGAATATAAAAGGCTGACATGTAACAAGAAATCTACTTTTACAGGTTGGAAAAAATAATTTCAGGCCTCCACCTAAAGTGGAATCGAATGTGGTTAGGATAGAGCCTCGCAATCCTCCTCCGCCAATAAACTACTGTGAATGGGATGGATTGACTAGGATTGCCTTTATCAGAAAAAATAAAACTTTGAGTGCAGTATTCAAACAAACTTCAGTCTCCACACTACTCGAGAAAAATTTCCTAAAGAACTGTTCATTGACGAATATGGTATGGTATTGCGCAAATTTCACTCAAACATTCGTATACTATACTTTGCTCATTCTCATCATAACTACTTCAGATCTTAGTTCTAAGGCCATCTTTTCTAAATTTAAGTCTTCATTAGTCAAGGTTATTTTAATTATTAAATTATTATTTTGAAATAATTTATTTAATCATAGAATTACTTTTGCTATTTTTTCATGAATATATTAATTTATATTGCATTTAAAAACAACTTCAGTCATCGCATTTAAAAAACAAAAGAAGTCATCAAGCAATTATTTTTCTGTTGATTGATGAAGATGTAAGAAATATTTTCATCAAGGATTTTTATAAAATCTTTAATAGAATCACTTCAAAGAATTAGGAATTTTTAATGATGATCCTTCATTGATTTATTCAAATCTGATAGATATTATCATATGTTGAATGTGAAGCAACTAAGGTTGTTGGTGATTTGCAGTCAAACACTTCAACTTAAATTAAGTTACTTGATTTTTTCTCATTCAAGTAATCTGATGTCTTATCATTCCAGACTGTGCCCTCAGATTTTGACATCAAACAAAAAATAGATGATGTCCTCACAAGTTGCAGTGCAGCAGAAAAACGAGCTCGTAACATGGACATTGATGATTTCTTACTGTAAGTACTAATAATTATTCAGATATTTCAATAAAATTGTAAGCTTAAAAACATATTTTGTCAATGAAATGTATATTATCACAAGTTGTCAAATGTTTTAGTAATAATATCGGGGCACCGAGCTTCGCTCGTTATTTGTTTATTGATAAACAGAACACAATTCTTTAAAATGATTGGGGAAGGACTAACAGGCACAGCCCAAAACTGTTTCTTCCCCGAATTTCGATTTATACACTATAAATAGTCCAAAAAGTAGGTTATGTTCCACACACTTGAATTCAGGTCCAATTTTCAGTCCAAACATTTGAAAACAGAAAACTTATAATTTAGATCGTTTACAAACCAAATTGAATAACAAAATAACACTCACTAATCACTTAATACTGTAAAATAATTATTAACTTTGATAATTATGATGAATTTGAAAAAATCGCGAAAATATGTTTTTATTTTGAATATGATTATTATTTTCCATTAATTTATGAATAATTTGACCTTTCACACCCTTAAGGTTTCTTCATCTTTTAGGTCATGTTAATATTTTACTGGCTTTAGTTCAGCTTATGAATTTCGGGGATGAGATATTTTGATATTCCACAGATGCACTGGCTCACTCACTTCCATTATCCACAGACGACGAACGACTCAGCTCTTTTTCCAAGGATGAATTATCATTTTAATGTCGTTCAGCGAGTTTTCCTAGGGATGAGACCTAGTGCAATCGAATTTTTATATCATAAACCTACTATGTTCCTAATTTCGTGAGAATCGTTAGAGCCGTTTTCGAGATCCGGTTAAATACAAACATCTAAATATCTAAACATATAAACATCTTGACATATAAACAGAAATTGCTCGTTTAATAGTATAGGATTGACTTATAGATCAGGTACAAGTACAAAATAACCAACAAGTTGATTAATCAAAATATTAATCCATAGCTGGAAGCTATTTTGAAGAATAGTGTCACTACATTGCAGGGCTTCCCTGCATTTGAGATCAGGAACAAAGGTATTGTGGATGACCCTAATGACATTGTCCCTGGCACCCAGCTGAGACGTAGAGAGTGGTGTGGCCTTAACCGGTTCAGGACGCTGGTGGGAAGGTGTGCTGAGCTGATGACAGCATGGAGATACACCTCTGATCCTCTGTGCCAATGTGGACAAATTCAATCAATGAATCACCTAATATCTGAGTGTCCACAACACCCCTATCATGGAGGGCTGACACAAGTTCATGATGCTGGAGAAGAGGCCTGTCAGTGGCTCCACAACTTACTAGATTCCATTAGTATTTAACATATTAAGTGTAAAATTATTTTTTTTCTAACTTTGGCCTATGAATGCATATATATATATATATATATATATATATATATATATATATATATATATATATATATATATATAAACAGGAGACATAATACATAAATAGATTAAAAACACTTGAAAACTTACATTAGAAATGGGGGAAATTTTTGGGAACTGAGTTCCCTTCCTCAACCTAGTAGACTGCAGATCCAAATCCAACGGTCGTGTGACCACAGAATACGCACGGAGAGTCAATTGTAGCAGCAGAGACCACAGATTACGCGGTGCAGACGGATGGAGAGAAAAAGGGTACAGATTCAGGGGACATTATGGGGTATTTAGGGGGCGGTTACAAACGGGATATTTAAGATTTGAGTGGGTTATGAATAAGGAAAGGTGTGGCTTATGAATTGATAGAAAAGAGGAGATTTAAAATTAGAAATCAAAAAAGAATTGGACTTAAATTGGAGATTTCCTTTCTCATAGATCTCCCTAGAAGAAGGGCCCTATTTCGAATAATATATGTATTTATTTTTACGAAGATCGGTAACATCAACAAATTGCATACCCAAATTATACTACTTAAGTTAGCAAATAATGCATTATCCTTGTCTCAACTGCTGCTCAGAATTGTATCAAGCCGTGTCCTCTGTAATAGTGTAAAACAATTCTTAAGGTGCGTACAGACTTACGCTCTGCTTCACAATCGAACGTCACTCGAGCAGGTCGATTGATGATCGCAGGTGGAGCAAGAGTGGAACGCGAACAGAGCTCGAGCTTGGCCGAGTTCTGGGTTCCTAGGTCGAACTAACCAATAGTTCGTGTTATACCTTACACATAGATCGTAACTGATCCAACAAAAACGTTAACCGCGCATGCGCAACTATTGGTTAGTTCGCCTTAGGAGCTAGTCAAGCTCAATCTCTGTTACACGCTCTGTTCGCGTTCCGCTCTTGCTCGACCTGCAATCATCTAGCATCTGCTCGAGTAACGTTCGTTTGCGGAGCAGGGCGTAAGTCTGTACACACATTTATAAATTCGCCGCTATTGTTGAGACAAACTGACCCACTCATCCGCCAACCTATCCCTTTCCGTCTAACTATTCTACTACTTTTCCACCTATCCACCATACTTTAAGGCTAGTTTCACATACATTAGGTTATGTTTGTTCTCCGCCAATTCCGATTAGTGTGAAACGGTAATTCGGTTTGAATTCGGTTCCGAATAACAACCACATAGCACCGAACGCCCCTTCGCACGAATAGGTTTCATCATATTCAAATTCGTTGCTAGGAAACAGCAAACACAAACACATGTTTAATTTTTTTTGTTTTTATTTTAACCTGATATTGTTGTTATTTGTTTTAAAAATTTCTAGGCTATGTCAAAATCATATGGTCAATTCATTTCAGTTAGTTCACTGAAGCATTTTTTCAATTAATAGTTTGCTAAAAAATTATAAAAATAAATTAAACTCAGAGAGCATTTTTTTCTCATTTTTCCAAGGGAAATTACATGATTTTCATGAATGGAGGCAAGAGATGAAGGTTATGTAACATGAGTCAAACAAAAAACAAATTTTAAATTCAAAAAATCTGGTGTGGCGTACTCACACAACTTCCTTGCCGTTATGAAAATTTATCACCTGACGCTAGTGTTCACGCGCATCTCAAGTCTACTATTCAAAGATCCAAGCCAGCTGGTGACAGGACAATAACGCTGGAGACACACGAAGTCTGCTATCTCTTCATAGTGAATGATTCAATAGAATCAATAGTTGCCAACAGAAATAATAACATTTTTTTCGAATTTCGAGCTCATTTTAAATTGCTCAATCTTTTCCACTTGGAATTTTTTGTTCTAATTGTATCTGAAGCCTGATAATTGGGAATCTAAAATCAAACTTTGCATAGATGGTGCGAAGCTCCTGAAATTTTTACAGATATGGGACTTGTGGCAGTTGATAGAGCTTATCAACGACTATTTTAGATATAAATGATCAAAATCGTTGTAGCCGTTTTCAAGAAAATCGCGAAAAACCCAGTTTTTGACAACATTTTCGCCATTTTATCCGCCATCTTGAATTGCATTTGATCGAAATTATATGTGTCTGATCCTTATATTTTAAGGACCTTCAGTTCCAAATTTCAAGTCATTCCGTTAACTGGGAGATGAGATATCATGTACACAGACGCACATACACTCATATATATGTGAGTGTGCACACACACACACACACACACACACACACACACACACACACACACACAACACACACACACACACACACAACACACACACACACATACATACATACAGACCAATACCCAAAAACCACTTTTTTGGACTCAGGGGACCTTGAAACGTATAGAAATTTAGAAATTGGGGTACCTTAATTTTTTCTGAAAGCAATACTTTGCTTGCCTATGGTAATAGGGCAAGGAAAGTAAAAATAATCACTCTGAATGTCAAAAATTAACAGAATCAAAACTAAAATACTTAAAAAGTTCACAATTTTGAATTAACTTGAAAACTTTTATTACAAAAGACCACATCTTAAGCTGGGTTCACACCAAAGTTATTAACAAAATGTTAATAACTTAATCCTTATATTTATATTCTATTAGATTAAATGGAACTTGACAAACACATAATTATGTTCATCATTTGTATGATAAGTTATGTTCAATCTAATAGAATCTATAAGGATTAAGTTATCACATTCTCTTAACAACTTTGGTGTAAACGCAGCTTTACTATTTGAATACCAGCTGTTATATATTAATAACAGCATGAATTGTTGTAACATTATTTTATCTATAACGTGTGCCCTGCTTGGCCGCAGTCGGTAGAGCAAAGATTTGGAAGATGTATAACACTTTTTGTGATTCCTGGAAAAATAATAGTACCAATCTCTTACCAGCTCTCCCAGGAGCTCAAACAGTTCTCTACTTTCACTGGCTGCAAACGTCGGCCGCTTTAACAGTTCACAGTTCTTGTGACTGATTTGTTGTACTCCACAAATATAGATGCAGTAGAGGTAGACAGATATAAGGGCTTCGATTATCGCACTAGATGATGTGGTACCGCCACCAATGCCACCCGCCACCATTCACCAAAGTTGTCAGCAATGAAAAATGACACCGAGCGGAATCAAAGGCGATACTCTATCAGAATACCTTATAAATTCTATTAATTTATGTTGCTGCAACTAAATACTATGACCTTTGAGATTCTTCAAATCAGATGTATTGGTACTGGACAATTTGTATAAATCTCGGGAATGTATTATTTCCAAAGATTTGATAATCAATGCTGTATATTGCTGATTTATCCAACTCATTCCGTGAAGAATATAGTTGGTTGGTAATCTTATTAATATTTCAATACTGGTAACAAAATAGACTATAACAAGATTGGTCATGCATGGAGATAGGATAATAAATGAAGGGTACACCATTCAAATATACATACAATATAATTACATAAAATATCAACAAACAAATAAAATATAGAGCAACGAGTATAAGAATAACAGAAGAACATATATATATTGAAAAATATCACAGATAGCTCACTAATGATTGACTTTGCTTTTTAGCATGAAATATTACCATGTGCTTCTTTAATCAGCAATCATATGCTTTTAAATTGTATAGCTCAATTATCGACTTGCTATTACTTGTCAAATAAAACCTTATGTATCTTCTTTCCAAATTAATATAAATAATTAAATATAGATTATAAATCTCAGAATATATTAATATGTATCTCTCATGACTAGGGTTCGGCCTCTGGTGGAAATCAGATAAATCAATTTATCTTATGAACATGAGCTTCATTAAAATCTTTATAATTTAATGATAAAAAGAATGGTTAAGTGAGCATATAATATAATATCAAAAATTATTAAATATTTCATCTGTGCTTACTTAAACATGTAAATCTTATAGATTGTTCTTAATAAAATTCCCTTTACATTAAATGACTTGCAAAAGTTTGATATTAATTTCAATATTCAAATAACCTTTCATCAAGCTAGCTTTATTTAATTTTAATTTATTCTAAGCACTGAGGGCCCCCTTGATAACTTTTTAATTAAACTCACATATCAATTTTCACAAAGTATGATGGCGATCTGGATTCTTTTGATGTCCTAGGCCTTTTTGTGGGCTGATGTCATCTTCTCCAATGGGGATATTTAAATTAGGTGACTCACGTCTTACTACGACCTAACTGAGTCTTATTAAATCAATTTTTAAATTCAAACTTAGATTTTTTAAAAACATACAAATATTTAAAAATGGATCTTGTGCTCTTTAAATTGGTGGCTGTTCCCGGTGACCTCTGACAAGCAAGTGGGCTTTGATCTACCCCTATTCTTTCCACGACCATACTTCCGTATTCTCAAATTTGCATATCATTTAAATATTCAATTCTGATTGGAGCTGGTCCTAGCCTCACTACTATGCAATAACATGATTCAATATAGTCCGTGCTAATCTGCTAGGTTATTGCATAAAGAGCAAATATTATAATTTTTAATTATTCATTCTATATCTGTTACATAAACTGGGTACTGTCTAGTTTACAAATTCTCATCATTTATATAATAAATAAAGTATATTTTTGAATTAACTCACTTTTACCGCCAGTCAGTTACTGTATTTTGATTGGCTTATTCTAAAATTACAAATGTATTCATGCGCTGAGTAGGATATACAACATTTCCTTAATATTTTTATTTATTTTACATATTTTGTCCATGCATGTATGACATAATAAATATTTTTGTATTTTTTAAAATGTTTTTCCTTTTACATTAACATGCCATGCTTGTTACCAATCCTCTGATCACATTTTAAGCAAATGCTATTTGTATGCAACTAAATTTGCCACAGGTGTCTGGCTAATTCTCAATTTATACAGCTTGACCGATTATTTAGGTTGCTGACCAGTAAGTATCATAGAACCTAACCTCAAAAAAATTATTATTTTATATTATCAAATAAATAGCAATAATATTCTCCTTTCCATTTGGCTGTTCAAAACTGTACCTTCCTGGATACCTGCACATTTGCCTGGACACCCACTATTATCTAATCTCGAGTTTGTTGACCTCGCACCCAGCGATAGCAATACAGCTGTTTGCTTGAGACCTATAAAATCTTTTCATTTAGTGATTTTGATAGCTATTCAAAATTATTATCTTACATTGTGAAAATCCAAACACAGGTATGTTTGAGAAGAAAATACCGAATAAGAACCGTGCGAATTAGAATAGAACCTTATACAGGATGTTAACAAACTCTCCACCAATATTCTAGGGCATTGTTCCTGGGTAAAAAACATATCTAAATATCATATTTAAATTGTCCGGAAGTCTTCAGCTACTCACATAGTGGCCATTTTGTTTTTTTCACTTACTATATTTCTCTAAATAATTTTCAACAACTAGACAAAGCTACAAAAAATTACGATAATTTTTTAAATTCATAAAACAAAATGGCAGCCATTTAAAATTTTGTTTATTGAATAACTCCGTTATTTAAATAAAACCGTTGGTTTTACAAAAACTTTACAAGAATAACTTTTTTTAGTAAATTTGATTGCCTATTGATTGGTACCAGATTTCTTAAGATTAAACCAATATTAACTGAAATATGGCAGCTTCAGTGTTTGGTGATCCACCTTTAGAGGGTTATGTAACGTTATTTTATTGTTTGAAATAACCTAAAATCGCTTACTATTAACATGCAATTCAAAAAGAGATTTTTTTAAAATTTGCATCATTGAGGCGACTCTATCAGCAATGCATTGGTTTGTACTGCAACAAACTTTCAGTGGTCATCTATCACTAAGGCTGCCATATCTCAGTTAATATGAATCCAATCTTAAAAAATCTGGTACCAATCGATAGGCAATCAAATTTACTAAAAATGTTATTACTGTAAAACTCTTGTAAAACCAATGGTTTCTGAGTTATTTAAGAAACAAAATTTTAAATGACCGTCATTTTATTTTATGAATTTTGAAAATTATCATAACTTTTTGTAGCTTTGTCTAGTTGTAATAAATTATTGTGCAAAGTTTCATTTTGTATGTTTAACCATTATTTAGAAAAAATGCAAAAAGGGCGCTGTGTGAGTAACTGAAGACTTCCGGACAATTTAAATATAATATTTAGATATGTTTGTTAGCTTGGAACAATGATGCCCTAGAATATTGGTAGGGAGTTGGTAAACACTCTGTATCATAAATGAATGTCTCATTCGTTTTCGGCAACGAACAGAAAACGAACCGAACAAAATGGAACTGAATGTGTGTGGAATCAGCCTAACGTCAACAAAACTAGGGAATTCAGTAGCAGTGAATGTTGAAGACAGTGCCCAGCGCCTTGAAACGCGTCCGGGCCAAACTAAATATGTAAATAGTATGTATTGAATGTAATTTGATACATTTTAGACTTATTTTTATTTGAAACTATCAAGCTATGCACTTCAGATGTACCCTTGAGTCAAAATAGCATCCTGCATTTCTGCAATATCCTAGTCGTTATTCGCGAATTGATGTGTTACTAGGGAATAATGTAATGAAAAATAATTTATTAATAGTCCAGTATGTGGTTTTTGAATTCATCTTAATTTTTTTGTTGATTTTCCATTTTCAGATTACTTCACGCTTTCAACAAGGAGGGAATCCACTTCTTATAGCACACGTCTCAAAAGGTCTTGGGATTCTTTCTCGAGCAAATAAAATGTTTTATATTATTATTCTATGAGATCAATAAAATACTCAATTAATACTTGAATAGGAAATTTATTGTATTCGCTTCCTATCGCCTGAGAATTTTCTATTTCTATTATATTTATTCATATATACCAGTAACCTATAACTATACTTGGAAAAACTTTTCAAACTAAATAAATCAATATAATTTTTATTTCATATTGAACGAATTGCTTGTGTTTTAACAATTTACTCATATAACAGTGAAGCTAAAACAAGATACTATACCCCAAACCAATAGCAATTAGTATTGAAAATCCTTGAAAATAATGCAAGGTCACTGTGAAATTTGTCTAAGCAGAAGAGTGGACTGTATAAAGGGGTGAATTTATAGGTTATGAAATTTAGTAAAGTAATCAGAGACTAACAAAATCCACATATAAATTTGAAAGGAGGAAAGATCCAATGTGCTTACATAATATGTATTGAATGAAAGCAAATTGGCATGTACAGCAAATGGTAACTCAGGATTGAGATTGAAATAAAAAATACGAAATGAAAGGTTGAATATAATCACAAATTTAATTAAAATGTTTATAGTGCAAATAATAACTGAAAGAGCTATCAGAAATGTAGAATAGTTGATTATTAAAAACAAATTTAAACAACAGGCTTGATGAATAATGAAAGTTACTGAATATTGAAAAATCACAATTAAAATTTAATTTAGCTCAAATTGAAAAAGTGCTCAAGTAACAAATACAAGAGTACCGTAATTAAACTGATGTAATTAATTGAGTAATTAAACAAATGATTAGGTACCAGAGTTCTACAATAAATTTAGAATGGATGCACTGAACAAACAGTAGTCACAAAGTTAAGCTAATAATCGATACAAAGACAAGATCTGCAAAGGTGCAGGAATTAAGAGACTGAACTGACACAAAGGAAACTAAATAAAAATATGGTACACTAAAAGTGGAATGCAAGTAAAAGAATGGTTCTAGTTGCTTGTTTGAATTTAAATAATTACCAGATAAAGGAGTGATGTTTAAACACTTTCAATACTTTGAAATATTCAAAGATTGATTTACAATAAGTCAATATGAATTTGAAATCACGATATTAAATACTTTATAAATAACCAAAATAATTGAATGAGTTTGAGACTATTTAAACTTTTAGAAATCAAAATGAAAATATATTAATATGTGAATTAATGATTGAAAAACAAATAAAAATTATTCAAAATGAAAGTTACTAATATTGTCAATTTTAAACCCAAAAGGATACAATCACCAATGGAAAACGAAAGCTTTAAAAATAGTGGAAAACACTCAATTAAAAAGATTCACTGAATATTGAGATAAAATTGAATATAAGATTCACTGATAAATTAAGACTAGTCTGGGAAGATAGAGCAAATATACTTTAAACTCAAAATATCCAATTTAGAAGAGATAGCACAAGATCTATAACCAAAGTGGATATTTTGCTATAGTTGACGTGATGTGAGAATATCAAAAATGTTAAATATAGGACTTAGCTCAGAAAGTTTGAAGCAACAGCAGGTGGAGACGAGCACCAGCGTGTCCACGCAGGTGGTGTGGATCAGGATGAGAACCTTGAACCAAGATTCTGGAGACCAGCAGGAATCCAGGACAACTCTAGGCTGACAGCAGTGAACCCCTCACTGTTATAAGAAACCGATGAAACTCCGACAAGGACACTCCAAAGGCAGTGGCGGTTCTAGACATAAAAAACTGGGTAGGCAAAACTTATCATACTGTAGGTCTATTCATAGACCTAGGGTAGGGCTACTTAAGTAATTCATGTAAAAAAGACGTCAAAGCATATAGGTATTAAATGAAGATGTATTAATGAATATAAAAATTGTTTATTTAACATTTTTAGGTTTACATGAAAAATTCAAAAAAAATCTCATAAAAACTGGGTAGGCGGCCGCCTACCCAGCCTAGGCCTAGAACCGCCACTGTCCAAAGGTGGTGGCGAGATTGAATCCGAATGTACAGTAGTAGCATTACCAGATACAAGACGATGTGAAAGAAGAACTTGATTCTTCAATGAGTAGCATTGCAAAAGATCCAAATTGCAAGCTAGATACGAGATCCAAAACATAAGATGAATTTGGATTGAACACTGAATGAATGAAGAAGTTTCAACACTGAAGAAAAATTTCATGTACACTGCAAGCTGTGACGCACATGAAAAACTTGGAATGAAGATAAAACAAAAACTAATGAATCAATTTTGAAACGGTGAACGGCGAGATGTATAGCGCAGATTGATTTGTCGAAATCAATGCGCATAAATCAACAGTGACCATACTTCATAGAAATACTTGAAGTTTTGAAGAAACATTTGGGACTTCGAAAAGTTGATGCACAAGAGAGGAACAATGCTGGAAGAATGAAGCAACGTTTTAGGCTGGGAAACAAAAAAGCAAATGACTACGCGATTCAAAAATACTGTTGACACATAACTGAACGATCACACTAATATAATGAGAGACAATCTATTCGTAAAATAGAATTGAAAATGATTACAAAAAGTGAATATGGATTATTTATCTATAAAAATATCTAAAAGACAAAATTGAGACAAAAACGAAACTACAAGAGGTTCAAGTTTGGTAGGTATATGTACAGTTGGTCCTTTGGAGGCGCACTAAGAAATCTTTTGGCGATATTTCAACTCAAAGGGTGGTTTTAAAGGGTTTAAAGCTCGTCTTTTAGCATGTATATTTTTCTTATTTCAATATCTGAAAATTATAATTGAAATGTCCATAAATCATATGTTAATATAGAACTATAATCTAGAGAGAGTACCTCTTCAAAACAGTTGTTCTGGTAACTAAATTAAAAATTTTGTTAGGGTGGCATTAAGTTGAGTTTTGTTAGGTTGGCACCAAGTTGAAGATTTAAATGCATTTATCCAGGACCTCCTGAATACCAATTTATCCAGTACCTCCTAAATACCTATTTAGGAGGTCCTGTTTTATCGCGGGAAAATTGACTGGGTACTGCTACTTCAATCAGAGCTAATCCTGGGAATATTATATACCTAGCCATCAGGCTCGCTTCGCTCGCCATATCTGTTTAGCCAAACGTTTAGTCCGGAACCCCGACTGGATCGTCCTAACATATGATGAAAATATGACATAACATTTCAAATTTGGCCCTTTAGAGGCGCAATAATAACAGATTTGGAGAAATTTGCAAAGATACGCCCAAAATCTACGTTTTTTAGCATTTTCTCAGCTTCATCGAGATCAAATAAACAAAAAATGTTCAAATTTACTTCGGAAGCTCAGCTGGGGTGCAATAATGTTGTGTTAGAAGGAATTTGAAATAATGCCAAAGATATGCCCAAAATTAGCGTTTTCACAGATTTTCTGCATTTCCTCACCTTTTTCAATAATATTGATGGAAATATATTGAAAAAATTTCAGTACACAGGTTTAGCTGAGGTGGAAGAATTTTGTTCGCCAAAGATACGCCGATATAGTAACAGGTGTTTTTTGAGATCAAAATGACATAATACATTCAAATTCGGTACAGAGGTTCCACTGAGGTCTACATGCAGGCTAGCGAAGCTAGCCCGCTGATCTTATTTTTGAACAATCCAGTCGGGGGTCCAGGGGGCGGAGCCTCCTGGCTAGACAGATATGGCGAACAAAGCGAGCCTGATGGCTAGTATAATATAAATGAGCTGTCTTCTAACTACTGTTAGTTTTGTTATAAATTTTGTATTTATAGGTTGTATTTGGATGGCAGGTGCTGTCTGGTAACCGCCACCTAAATACCCCATAATGTCTCCTGAATCTGTACCCTTTTTCTCTCCATCCGTCTGCACCTCGTAATCTGTGGTTTCTGCTGCTACAATTGAGGCTCCTTGCGTGCTCTGTGGTCACACAACTGTTTGATTCAAAACTGCAGTCTTCTCGGTTGAGAAAGGAGACACAGTCTCCGAAAATTTACCCCATTTCTAATGTAAGTTTTTAAGTGTTTTCAATCTATTTATATTGTGTCTCCTGTTTTAATTTTTATATATATATATATATATATATATATATATATATATATATATATATAACACGTTCATGTTCATTAAAACTCAGTTTTTGAAAATAAATTTTATTTGCAAAAATTACATGTTAACACATCAAGTGGCTGGAGTAGACTAACTAAAATGAGCGCGCTGAGAGCGACACTAAGTGGTACTGACAAAAATAGTAGTCAGCACATCAATAATTGTTTAGGTTTACATAATTCCTCCCTCCTCAAGTTTTTTTCGTCCCGAAAAATAAATTTGGGACACTCAAAAATTACAAAAATTAAAATTAAGTTACAAATTAAAGTTTACTAACTTAGATCTAATTTCTAGGTGGTACAATATAGCTTATGGTAGGGGTTGATGATATTGGTACTTGTGTATCAATTCGGTAATTTAGTACACTGGTTAGCTTCTTAAATTTGTAATAAACGATTATCAAAATTACAAGAAGTATAAATGTACTTAAAACAAAAATTACAATGTGGCATGTCTTAAGGACGAAAGAATCTTCAAAATTTATAAAATCAAAATCTCTAGGTTCAATATCATCAAGTTCACTAACATCTTTCAAATTGATAAGTTTAGTATGAATTTTATTTGGTACATGACTTAATTTTTGTGCATATGTGGTAACTGAAGAAAACAGTAATTTTACATCTGTCATTTTATCATTGATATCCAGATTGATAAGGAAAGATGAGGGAGTATTTATAGTGCCATTATTGATATTAATTTGATCAAACTTATATCCTAAAATACAATTACAATTTTCGAAATAATTCATAAATGGTCTATCATTAATTATTTCTATTCTTACACAACTATCCAAATCCTTATTATTTACTACAGACAAAATACAGTTATCATGTATAATTTCTCCTGAAGTACAAAAATAAATAGAAGAGAATTTTTGACAATTGGTCAATTTCCAAAGCTTTTTGTTTTGAGACACAGATATCGATTTTTCTTTTAATTTCTTTAATTTCATGGTGTGAACATTTGATTCCATTTCAACAGGATAAGACAGAAGGTCATATTTTTCAAATAAATTGTTTAATTTTGGTAAATGGATAATGTAAGTTATAACAGATTTCGATAAAATAAAAGTGCTATTACTAATCTCCCATAAAATACTGGAATCTCTACTAGCTAATGAATAATTCTTATAATCAATTAACCTACGAAAATCATCAAAGCTCAAAATTGATGGATGAAGTTTCCCTTCTTTGCAATACATCAACGAGTTAACAACATCATTTATTTCATCATCCAACAATTGTATAGTCAAAGTAATTAAGTCAACAGCTTGCATATATTTTTGACAATATTGGCAGTTTCGTTAGTAATATTTTCGAATGCTTTATTATTTGAATTAATATGCTCAACATCGAAATTAAATTTCTTAATTAACTCATGGTTCATTTCAAAATTATGTTCTTCACTTTTAACAAGATGTAATTCATTATTTCCTATTTTATCAATAACTTTGTCGAGGTGTTCTTTGTCGTCAGCAGTCATAAGTCCTGTCAACCATGATATGGCGTTTCCTAATCCGTTCATTAGTCCATGTTTTACCTTTTTATTTTTATTTTCAGAAATCATTTCTAATTTAAAATATTGGTTGAGTGAAATTTTCTTCAAGGATTCAATAATGTCAGAGGATATGTAAGCGACTTGCAGATTATTAATATGAGTCTGTAATTTCAAAGATTGTATTTTAAGGTCAGTCAAGTTAGTAAAATGGATAACTTTGTATGTGTCATTAATGAGCATAGATTGTCCTATTTTAATCGGAATTATTCCTGCTGTCTTTGTCAAGTCTGTCAGTCTGTACATCAATGTTGCTGGGATCAGGAACAACAGAAGGATGGTCATTGCCTTCATCTGCAACAATTAGATTATCTTTTACTTTTTTACGAGGCCTTTTCATTCTATAAGGGGGGATTTTGATTACATTTCTTTTCATTTTAAACCTATCACCTTCCTTAGTAGCTGTGCTATACCTTGGAACATTTTTGTGAAATTTCGGGTTTTTGATGAATATCCTATCTGGTATTTCAGGTGGTTCCTCTCTATTTTTGTTACATTTTTCTGTTCGTTTTTCTTTTTCCTCGATTATTTCTTGTAAACGGCATCATTCAACGCTTGTATTTCTTTGAAGTATTGATTAGCAAGTTCTTCAGTGATTACTGCGGGATTATCCTGATCTTGATTTTTTGGTAAATAATTCTGAATTCCGAAAGTTAGTTCATTTGGGCTTAAGTTGAATTGATCTTTTATCGAATTGTTATAGGTTCACAAAGCTAATCGAAGTTTTTGTTCATCACTATATTTTGGGAATTTAATTTCGAGTCCTTGTAGAATTTCAATAATTGTGGAGTGTGTTCTTTCTATTAGGCCTTGAGATTGGGGATGATAAGGTGTGGTGAAGTAAGTTTCAATACCATTTATTTCAGTGAATTGTTTGTATAGTGCATTGTTGAATTCTAATCCGTTATTGGTTTGAATGCATTTTGGAATTGGGAAAACTGAAAGATAGTTGTTTAGATTTTTTATTATTTCGATACTGTTAGCTGATTTCAATGTGTAGGCGGAAAGTCTTTTAGAAAACGAATCAACAATTGTGAGGATTTTAATATTATTATACGTGAAAGTGTCAATCTGAAGTTTTTGAAAGGTTTAGTAGGCTAGGTGTGGGAGTTAGTTTGAATTTAGTTTAAATTGGGTTTCTTTCATACTTGGTTTTCAAACAGATTTCACATTTATTTACAAATTCGGTTACGTCTTTGTGCATTGCGGGCCAATAGTAGTTGTAATATTACATTTTTTCTCACATTGGAATCGAATCTTCAATTCGAGATCTATGGAACTTTATAGTAAATATCAGAGTCATCGATAGATGGACAAACTTTTTGACGGAGAATTTATTATTGTAAATGATTGTTGCATTGTTCCATGGTGTCACCGAGGCTCGGTTGACAGAATTAAAAAGATAAATGGTTTAGTTAAATAGAGATGATATATGAAAGTTTGAAATAATAGTTTCAAAATAAAGTTTTATTGAGAACAAATATAAAATGTGAATTCTAAACTTGTAATTTATAATTTTTTTGGTGACGTGTCTGTAAAATCGACACCGAACAAGGCTTTGCTCTGTGACTTGTAACTTAGGCTTTTCCTGTTCTTTCTTCTCTGAAACTAATGGCTGGCTATGTGTGTGTTGTAAATTTTTGCTCTGAATCATTTTCCATTAAGTGAATTTATTAATGTTTTAAATTGAGTTTTAAACAGTTTATAGTGTTCTATTTTGTCCATATAATTTGTTTTGTGTGTATACAAGCCAATAGCCACTGTTTTTTCAACTGTAAACTAGATAAGTATTTTAGCTCGTAGTAACTCTAGAACTTAGGCTTATAAGATATAATTCTTTGTCTATTTGTATTATATTTTTCAAAAATTCATCTGAAGATTATAAGTTCATTTGCTCTGAAAACTGGATTTCTCATTCATAGGCGATAGATCCATTCATAATTTATCAAGAATCTATTACATTGGAACCGACAACTATCCTTAGGTTAATAGGTGTTAAATGCTATCCAGCCGATTAAGGAAAAATTGGTAGCACGGCAAATGTTACCCCTGTGGTGGGACCGAATTACAAAATAAATATGTCCCAAATGGTACGCCCTGGTGTGGGACTCAAACTACAAAATATATCCCTGGTTATAAAAAATTATTAGTAGGATAGATATCTTGATAGGTTATGAATGGTATACTGCTGAGTGGGAAATCGGTTCAAGAGAGATCAAGTTTTAATGAATAGATATCAGTGCATATTACAAAATGGCAAACATTAAAAATGATCTGAATCTTATAACATTCTTAACACAAAAGTTTGATGAGCAAAATGCCAAGATTGATGAGCAAAATGCTAAGTTTAATGCTAGGTTTGATGAGATGAAGCAAGAATTTGCTAGCATTAGACTAGAGCAGGTTAGTATAAACCTTCTGTTGAAAAATGCACATGAAACATTGAGTGATAATCATGAAGATGAAAACAAATTGAAGCAGGATAATAGTAGTGTTAAGATACAGGATCAACTCATTCAAGTTTCTGACAATGTAGGCCTAGTTACTGTTGTTGAAAAAGTCAACCTTAATGAGATAGTAGAATTGAGTAAAGAAGTACCGGTAGGTAGGGAGTTGTCTTCACTGAAAGTCAACTATCATGAAAGTAATATTGCTACATTGAAGGTTAGGAAAACTATGAACAAAGTGAATGATTACATGAGACAGGTTTCTGTAGAGGTTAGGAACAATGTAAACAAAATGAATGTTGCTTTGAGTCAAGTTGATGAGTTCAACTTTCAACTGAGAATTGAAAAGGTGTATGCAATGCATTCTCAAGTGAACATGACTAACTTTTGTGAGCAAAATGGCTTTGTTGAAACAAATGAACCCATGAATAAAATCATGTTCTTGAAGAAAACAAAGCATAAAGTCTCCATTGATGTATTAGTATTCAAAGGTTGTTTCAAGTTGCTTATTTACAAGATGATGACAGTGAATCACATGATGAAAGGGTATTCCCCAACACACAATGATTAGGAATCCTGTGTTATGCCGGGATTCAGAATAGCATAATCGCTACGCAGTGTATGGTAAGAGTCCATAATTGTGTCTTTTTTCTTTCCTGTAGCCTATTTTTCTTGGCCCTTAATCTTTTCAAATTTCAATTCTTTCCTGTCTTTGTGTAATGTTCAGTAAAATTCTTCTATGATGCATATCTTAACCAATCTTGTCCATAGTCATTTAAATTTGTATTCTTCTGAAATAATATTAGAAGTTAAAATAGTAGCTTATTTTCCTAATCTTTAAATTGTTGATAAAACTTAACTTTTCTAAAATCTATCCATTGTAGTGTAAAGAATTGTGTGCTTGTGATATATTTTTTCATCATGTATCACTTATTTTGAAATGTGTGTTGTTTTAGGAAATTTATTTACCCAGTTTTCTTTTTCTCTTTTTTGTATTTTTTAGGGAACTTATTTACCCATTATTCATCTTGATCATCTTTGTATTATAATCTTGAAATGTTTGTACTTATTATACAGTCTTTAAATTATAAATTCTTTTGTTATAATAAATAAACTTCAAAATTTGAAAGTATTAATGAATTCTGTAGCCATATATATGTGATGTATTAATGAAAGTTAACTTGAATAATAATGTTTTCATTGAATAAAAACGTTGTGTTATATTATCAATTGAAATGAGTTAAAGGCTAAAATTTTTCTAAAGTGTTTTGTAATTGATATCTTTTTCAAAATTTTTAAAATTGTTTGTTCTATAAATTTTGATATGATTGATTATCGTTTGAAATGGATGCTGGAGTGTATGTAGAATTTTTAGTGGGGTTTGTTGATTAGAATTTTGCTGGTATGTGATTGTTTTTTGAGATGGAAACCTATTATTGCCTAAAGAAGGAATAACAGAGGTTATGACTTAGAGAGGCAGTAATGAGATAATATTTTTTGTGTTGATTACTTATGTTGATTGCCATAGATGCAAAATAATGATTAATAATGTTGATTGCCATAGATGCAGATTACTTATGAATATTGATTGCCTTTGAAGCAAAATATTATTGATGTTTTGAATGATTTCTTGTTTAATGATTGATAGTAAAGTTTTGTCATGAAATGTAGCTTGTGTTCAGAACATTGAAAAGTCGAAATAAACTATAGTATCCAACAAACGATGATTAATAATATTAAATATTTTGCTTTTTATACAATTTTTGAACACAAAATTAAAACTAAATAATTTTGAAACCCTGAATGATAAATCATAAATGTGAAATGAACTTGCTATAAATGCTATAAATGAAATGTTATACTAAATGATAATGAAATGCAGATATATTATGAAATGATTGTGAATAGAAGACCAATTGTCTGAAATTATTGAAATATATATTGAAATTAATTTTTTGTTGTGATGATCTGATGTTTTTTACAATTTTGATAATGATACAGAGTGTTATAAAATTCTATTTCTATTTTGAAGAATGGATTAAATTTTGATATTTGAACAGTGAATAGATGGAAATGAAATTTTTTTAGTGAAAATTTATAATTGATATCTCCATATTTCAGAATTTATGTATTGCTGACTGTATAATAGGATGTTAACAAATTTCAATTTTATATATACTTAAAAATAATTTTCATGTGTATTAGATTGTATTGATAGCCTAAGCAAGTTTTTCTTCTTAGTTTATAAGCATTTTAAGATAACAGGTACAGCACAGACATTAACATTGAAATAATTATCATGTGAATCTCGAAATTGGCAACAAGTGAACGCCATGAAGAGTGTTAAGAACATTTGGGTGATTTTCGAACTAGTGTGACTCATCTACGCTGTGGCCTACACTAATAACTATGCCAATATCAACACAATAACTACGCCAAAATCTACGCTGCGGCCTACACTAATAACTACGCCAATATCAACACCAATAACCACGCCAAAATCTACGCCGATGCCTGTGCTGATGCCAACGCCAATATCTACGCCGATGCCAATGCCTGCGCCAATGCTGATGCCAACACTAATATCTACGCCAATAACTACGCCAAAATCTACGCTGTGGCCTACACTAATAACTACGCCAATATCAACACCAATAATCATGCCAAAATCTATGCCGATGCCTGTGCTGATGCCAACGCCAATATCTACGCCGATGCCAATGCCTGCGCCAATGCTGATGCCGACACTAATATCTACGCCAATAACTACACCAAAATCTACGCTGAGGCCTACACTAATATCTACACCAATATCAACACCGATACCAATGCCAAAATCTACGCCAATGTCAATGCCAATAACTACGCCAATATCTACGCCAATAACTACGCCGATGCCTGCGCCAATGCCAATAGCTACGCCAATGCCAACGCCAATATCTACGCCAATGCCAATGTCAATATCTACGCCAATGCCAATATCTGCGCCGATTCAATGCCTGCGCCGATGCCAATGCCTGCGCCAATGCTGATGCCAATGCCAATATCTAAGCCGATGCCAATGCCGACACCAAAGCATACGCTAATAACAATGCCAACGCTTATTGCTGACTTTGTATCTCAAACTTCAACACTACTACATTACCTGGAGGTAATTGTCATCCATGTTCACGTTCGCAACTTTGAATTCAGAATAACAGTCACAGTATCATGAAAGAATTGATTCAAAAAAAAAAAAATCCTCTCCTAAATTATTCCTGTATGCAGAACTCTAAACCTAGAACACTGAAAGTATCAAAAAACCAAACCTTACCTAAATTAATCCTCACCTAAATTAATCCTGTATGCAGCGTCTATCTCTTCTCCAAAAAACGAATTACATTGTCATTTCAAGCCTGAAATGTACATTGTATAATTACAAATATGATACAAAATTTATGTGACTCTGTTTGGTATCGAGTTTGGTATGCAGCCGTCTACTACAAGCATGAAGCAATGCTAACTGAGATGTCACCTGTATCGAGTTTGGTATGCAGCCGTCTACTACAAGCATGAGGCAATGCTAACTGAGATGTCACCTGTATCGAGTTTGATATGCATCAGTCGACTACAAGTATCAGCCCAACACTACGTGCATCCAGATCAGCCCAACACTATGTGCATCCAGATCAGCCCAACACTAACGTCATCACATTGGAGTCACACTTAACTGAAAATCATACTGAGTGCCTTAACGGACTGTTTTCCAAAATGTGCATCGATAAAATCAACCGCGTCAATAGTGAAAGAAATGAACATTTTTTGATTTATTGAAATTTTATGTGAAAATTAAATGTAACAATTCATCAATTCATTTAAAAAAAAAAATAATAATAAATTTTTTATTCAACATACTAAATTTTTTTTTATGCAATAAAAATTGAATTTTTCTATCTATTAAATTTATGTGCAATTTCAAAAAACTATTCTTTACATATTAAACTTTCTGTTGAGATATTTTCCTTTAAATTATAAAGCTGAATCAAAAGTAATTTTGATATTCTATACTTTGAAATATTGTTTGGAAACATATAACAAATGCTGTTGATGAATTTTTATAATAATTTTCAATTATAGTTGACATGTAATATTTTTATAGAAAAAATTGTTACTGTTCTCAAATTTACAATTCAAAATTTTCATTAGGGTCAATGTAATTTTTTTTCTTTAAATTTTCAAACAGTAAAATTTTTTTATGTCAAGAGGGGGGTATTTGTAATATTACATTTTTTCTCACATTGGAATCGAATCTTTAATTCGAGATCTATGGAACTTTATAGTAAATATCAGAGTCATCGATAGATGGACAAACTTTTTGACGGAGAATTTATTATCGTAAATGATTGTTGCATTGTTCCATGGTGTCACCGAGGCTCGGTTGACAGAATTAAAAAGATAAATGGTTTAGTTAAATAGAGATGATATATGAAAGTTTGAAATAATAGTTTCAAAATAAAGTTTTATTGAGAACAAATATAAAATGTGAATTCTAAACTTGTAATTTATAATTTTTTTGGTGACGTGTCTGTAAAATCGACACCGAACAAGGCTTTGCTCTGTGACTTGTAACTTAGGCTTTTCCTGTTCTTTCTTCTCTGAAACTAATGGCTGGCTATGTGTGTGTTGTAAATTTTTGCTCTGAATCATTTTCCATTTAAGTGAATTTATTAATGTTTTAAATTGAGTTTTAAACAGTTTATAGTGTTCTATTTTGTCCATATAATTTGTTTTGTGTGTATACAAGCCAATAGCCACTGTTTTTTCAACTGTAAACTAGATAAGTATTTTAGCTCGTAGTAACTCTAGAACTTAGGCTTATAAGATATAATTCTTTGTCTATTTGTATTATATTTTTCAAAAATTCATCTGAAGATTATAAGTTCATTTGCTCTGAAAACTGGATTTCTCATTCATAGGCGATAGATCCATTCATAATTTATCAAGAATCTATTACATTGGAACCGACAACTATCCTTAGGTTAATAGGTGTTAAATGCTATCCAGCCGATTAAGGAAAAATTGGTAGCACAGCATAGTTTTTACATATTTGTTTATAATTCTCGTTAATTCCTCTGTGGAAGTTTTTGTCTTCATGACATTGAGCTATTATCATTGTTTGTTCATCTACATCAGTTATGTCAGCGTTTATTCTTTTGTAGATTCGGAATTTTATGTTGGGAACTATTTTGACAATTTCATTAGTCATTGAACTTAGAATTTCTGTTTTTATTAAAGATCTTTTTGAATTGGGGTTTTCCTTTACCTCGTGGAATAACTATTTGGTTTGCTTCAGTGTTTATGATACTATTTTCGTCCATTATACCTATTCTATCATCTGAACTTTCTTGAGAATGTTGTGTCATTAGTGAGTCATTGTCATTATCATTATTAGTATTATTTACAAGGTTTTCGTTGCCAGTTTCCACATCATTTTCATTAATATTATCAATATTTGCATCAACTATCGAATTGTTACCTATTTGTTCATCAAGATCATTCAATACACTTTCACTCACCAACGGAGGAGCTTCATTGTTATGGAATCTTAGCAGATCATTGATATCAATGTCATCGTACTCATCATTGTTATTGGCATTGTCATTGGCATTGTTCGCATTATTTTCCGCGGGAAAGCCTGGGAATAATTCTGAATCGTCAAAACCTGTAAATTCATCACTACTTTCCATCATATTTACATTGAAAGGCCGTGAGAGACAATCAGCAACACAATTTGAGCAACCTTTTATGAATTCTACGGTGTAATCATACTCTTCCATTAACAATTTCCATCTCATTAATTTAGCATTTGGTTCTTTTAGAGAATGAAGCCATTGGAGTGGCTTGTGATCTGTTCTTAGGGTGAATTTTCTTCCATACAAATATGGCCTGAAATGTTTCACTGCCCAAGTTATTGCCAACATTTCTTTTTCAATAGTAGAAAGATTTTGTTCAGCGAGATTGAGTGTTCTAGAAGCGAATGAAATTGGGAGATCTTTATTGTCAGTCATTTGACTAAGGACCGCCCCTAAGCTAACATTGGATGAGTCTGTTGTCAAAATATATGGATCATTCAATTTAGGTAACTGCAATATTGGTGCATTAGTAATTGCTTCTTTCAGAAAATTGACAGCTTCAATGAATTTAGGATCTTTTGGGTTTATAGTGGATGTTTTTCTCAATGCGTTAGTTAAAGGTTGAGCTATTTTAGCGAATCCTTTTATCATTTTTCTGTAGTATCCTGCCAAACCTAAAAATTGTTTTATTTGTTTAGTAGTTTGTGGAACGGGAAAATCTTTTATTGCTTTTACTTTTTCAGGATTCGGCTGAATGCCTTTTTCCGAAACTATGTGACCTAGAAATAGAAGTTCTTTCTTAAAGAATTCGGTCTTGTCCAATTGTATTTTTAGTTGATGAGTTTTCAATTGTTTGAATACAACGTTCAGGTGTTTCATGTGCTCTTGTAAGCTATCACTAAAAATAATAATATCATCAAGATATACAAGGACATTTGGTAAATCGCAAAATATCAAGTTCATTGTCCTTTGAAATTGAGGTGGACCATTCTTCAACCCAAATGGCATTCTGAGAAACTCATAATGATCATTTTCAGTACTAAAAGCTGTTTTTGGTATTGATTCGGGTTCCATTTTGATTTGATGGAATCCTGAAACAAGGTCAATAGCCGAAAAGTACGTTGCTCGACCAATTTTTGAGAACAAGTCTTCAATATTCAGGAGAGGAAATCTATCATCTTTAGTTTTGTTGTTCAATTTCCGATAATCTACTACAAGACGAACTTTGCGTTTTCCTGAAGCATCAGGTTTCTTCGGCACAACCCATAAGGGAGAGTTGTATGGAGAATTAGACGGTCTTATTATCTTTTGTTCGAGTAGCTTGTTTATTCCATTACTAATATCCTGCCCAAATGAGATAGGATAGTGGTAGTTTTTTGAATAAACAGGTTCTTCGTCTGTAGTCACTATTTTATGCTTGAGCAAGTTAGTAGCAGTTAATATATCACCTTTGAATTTTATTATTTCGGGATATTTCATAAGAGTACTAATAATGCATTCTTTCTCTTCTGAGTTCATATGCTCAGTTCTCAATAAAGAAGTGATTTCGTCAATGGATAGAGGATTATTGATCATCTCACCCATGTACAATTCACATTCTTCTACAGAAACTGTTTCGATATTCAACGTTTTGTCACAATCAGAAAAATATTCAATCTCAATAAAACCATTCCTATCAATATCAGTTACAACTACCTGTGCTGTTTGTTTAGGAGGCATGTTTGATGACTAGAAGGAAGCCAGATATTTTTTTGAGAAATCAGCAATATCACCACTACAACACCAGACGAAGAAACGACACTCATGTGACAGTGGTATGATCCAGACTGACCCTATATGGACCAAAATATATCTGCACTAGGATATACAACTGCTTGCCAGATGAATTGAAGACCTTGGAAAACTTGAGTCAATTTAAAAATAAACTAAAATAATTCCTCACAATGAGACCATATTATATTATAGTCTACAAGAATACTTTGAGGAAAGAATCTCACCACACCGACACCAGGAACCACAAGGAAATTGAGCACTACATTATGATGAAAAAATCTGACAACCATGGCGCATACACGCTTCCAGTGGGAGAATATCAAGTATCAAGTAAGCCAAATAACACCTACATTAGGAGTGTTTGACCCGCAGAATAAATCCATGAATGCCATTGAATTTATTCGCCAAATACAAACTGTACAAGAGCTAAATAGTATGTCTTGGTTTGAATGGAAATTGCAACTTTGTTCTCTTCTAAAATCAGATGCATTATTTTCATTTTTATCAGAAAAAGATGAATTCCAGTCGTTGGACGAATTTCTGGATAACTTCAAGCAGAGATACTGGTCAACCGAATTACAACAAGAATGTTTATTCGACATTCTTAATAGTAAATTTCAACCAAAAATTCACCTAACCTTTCCAGCATATGCCGCCAGCCTACGATACAGGAATACTTTTCTAGACCACCCATTATCTGAATCTAGCCTAGTTTCTATAATCTTGAAAGGATTACCTGAACAAATTCGACTAATAGTTGCAACGGGAATTTCACAAAACTTCAAGCAATTAGAGAAAACATTACATCGAATTCATGTAGTTTCCAACTCCAGGTTAAAAAACAGATTCAACACTGAAAACAATCAAAGGCGAACTAATTATAATCAAAGAGGATGATATCACAGGCAAGAAGGTCAATTTATGGATAATGAAATGAATTACAATAGTAAATTTATTAATCAGAATCATCCAGCTTTTAAAAATCAGAGACAAAGGCGGAGTGAGTGAGACAGGCATACTGTGTGGGATTCCCTTCTCTCTCGTACTCATACATTCAAGCAGGCTGTTGCAGCTCTTGAGTACGATTTTTCATTTTCAAAGTTTAAAAACGGATTTGAATGAGTATTAGGGCTATTAGTATTAGATCACAACCTTTTCTCTTAAATATTGTGATGTATTTGTAGTGAAATGCGTAGAATTGAATAAAAATACGACCGAAAAATGGTGATGTATTGTGTTGCATTTGGATGCAAGAATGGGCATGTCAAAGGAAATGAAATACCATTTCACAGGTAAGTCAAACATTTTTATTCTGTTAATTAATTTGAAGAAATCTTTTTGTTTTACATACATTTTCAATACTTCTTTCTATATTGATCAGTTTATTTGACCAAAAATAAAACAACAAATTTGGTTATATTCCTAGTAAGTTATACCGTACTGTGATAGTTTCTATGTTTATTGAAAATTTCGGCCTACTTTATAGCATCTAAAATAAAAAACATAGTTGAAGAACAAATCAATCCTTATTCAAAAAAGAATAAATAATATCTGATGCAGAAATTGTGAATGTTTCCCTACAAAGACTATCATTCATTCTATCACACATTCTATGTATGATGTAATTTATGGATATAAATTTGGTGTTAAGCATCAGCATATAATAAATAGAGTATATTTATCATAATATTTGTATATGGTGTATTATGTAGGTACAGTAGGCGTATCATACATTTTATGTATAATGTATAAAATAAATTTAGTGTAAGTAGCAGCATATAATACTAATAGAATCTGATAGTATAATACTATAATCTAATAGAATCTATGAGTACGAAAAAATAAACATTTTTTAATGAATTTTGTGTAAACACAGCTTTACAATAATGATTAATGATCCTGTGTTATCATAAAGCATGACCTTGAGGTTGTGAATGAAAGTCATACATAATTTCGCTCCTGGGTTTTGGAAGATTTTGTGTTATAAATAGTCACGGATAAGTACAAATTTTGTATTAATTTCATTATTAATTGTTTCTTGATCACGTTTTATCATTTTGTTTTAGATTTTAATTCTTAATTCTATTTTATAAGCCAAACATCGTTTAGAGGTTATTTTGAGGTTAGGTTTTCGAGATTTAAAAATAAACATAGATAGTTTACTTGACTAAAATTATAACCAAATTAAAATCCAATCATTTATAAATCAATTATTATTATTGCAAGTTATATAATTTCTTAGATAGGAAGATGAGCTCAAGCAGAACACCGAAGGTTAATAATAGAAATGTAAACATAGCGGGAGTACTCACGCGTTCCCAAAACCAAAATTCAAAAACGCCAAAACCAAAAACCCCAGTTCTTCAAACTACTTTAGCCGAAAAAGTTGCTCAACTACAAAGTAGCCACACTAATTTAAAAAACCAATTAGAAGTAACTCTAAAAACGTCTGAGGAAGAAAGGTTAGGGATGGTAGAAGAAATTAAATCTTTGGAACTGATTATAAAATTACAAGATGAAGACCATAAAAAAGAAATACTAAATCTAAAAAATCAATGTAGTCTAATGTCGGAGGAAATAAAGAAACTAAAATCTAAATTTGATAATACTAAATGTATGATAGAACCTCCGTCCAAATGCAAAAAAATAGAATCTAACCTAAATGATGGGAAATGCTCTGAAAATGGTCGAAATAAAACGTACAGTGAGGTTTTGAAGACAGCAACCAAAAATATAGCTGAGGGAAATAAAGATAGGAAAGGGAGAGTTCTGCTACTGACGTCCAGTCATGGACGTGATTGCAGTGATCTCCTTGATAAAAGATTAAAAAATAAATTTGATGTCCAATGTTTTTTCAAGCCAAGTGCATCAATTAATGCAGTTGTAGAGTCAGCTAGGGAACAAACTAAAGACTTTGATGAAAATGACTATCTAATTGTACTGGGTGGCTCAAATAATATAAATGAACCTAACTTGAATCATCTTCCTCAAGTAACAGGAAAAATCAAGGAAATTGTGCCACTCAGCAAAAAAACAAACTTAATAATAAGTACTATTCCTAATAGGTTTGATAGGCCAGAATTAAATGAAGCAATCAATTCGACAAACAAATCAATCCATAATACAATCAACAGCCTAAAAAATAAGAATTCTAAACAACTGGGGATTTGTTTTCTAAATGAAAGGCTGAAAAGACATAACTTCACTAATCATGGGTTGCATCTAAATCGATCTGGCAAAGTAATCTTTTGTAATAGATTGGCAGAGCTGATTGAAAGCCGTTTGCAATCCTCTGGTTTAAAAACAGTCAAAAAAACAAATAACGATTTTTTAGTAAATTGGCTCAAAACAGGGAAAGGGAAATAGCTACAAATGCTAGAGATAGAGTAGCACAAGATGGTAAGGTTTTTAGTATTTATCATCAAAATATTCAGTATCTTCGCAACAAAATTGACAGATTAGAAGTATTTCTTAAACAGGAGGATCCTGACATTGTTATTTTCACAGAGCATGGCTTAAAAATAAAGGAAATAAATCAAGTTAGGATTCCAGGCTATTCACTGAGATCAGAATTTTGTAGAATAGCTCATAGAAGTGGTGGTGTATGTATATTCACTAGCAATGCTAAACATACCCAAACTTATGAACTGGATTTTGTTAAGAGATTTTCTGTTGAGATGGATTTAGAGGTGACGGGACTAAGGTTAAAAATTGATGATCGATTTGAGGTAGCAGTGTTAGGTATCTATAGGTCACCAAATGGAGACTGGCAAAAATTTTGTGAGCTGCTCCATACACTTTTGGAAATTACAACCGCTCGTTTCACAAATGTTATAGTAGTAGGAGATTTCAATACCGATTTTGCCAGGCAGGATAAAATGACAGAGGATATTAGAGATATTATTAATATGAATAATTTGAAAATTAAGGTCCACGAATATACAAGAGTAACTCGAACTTCACAGACAATTATTGATAATATCCTCACAAATATAGAAGGTTGTAATGTCAGGTTAGGTAGCTCAGATCTATCAGATCATAACTATCAAATTTTAGATGTTAAGTTGCAGGGCCAGAATCCAAGCAGAAAAAAAAACTTTTGTGAAAGAAATTCAGCAATATGAGCTAGGAAATATAAATTGTTTGAAGCAGGAACTGCTTCAAGAAAATTGGAGTAGTGTTTATAACAGTTGTAACCTAAATTACAAATATAAGCAATTCATTGATACTCTAAGATTTCACATTAGTGTATGCTGTCCAATAAAAAAAGTCAAAGTAAAAAGTAAATTAAACAAAGTAGATGAATGGATAACTGAAGATATTCTTACTCAAAGAAATATTGTTAGGGAAGCTTATGAGGAATTTAAATTAGTGAGGGATGTTCCGAGTGAAGTCAAATACAAATGTCTAAAGGAAAACTATGCAAAAGAAGTGAGGAAAGCTAATTGTAAGAAAACAGCTGAAATATTAACAACTAGTACCAATTTTAACACTGCTGTTTGGGAGGTAATTAATAGAAATAGGAGAGCAGCTCAAAAAGATACAGTTACTAATGTCCCTAGGATAATCGATGAACATGGAAATTATATGGATGATAGTATAGACATTTGTAACTTTTTCAATAAGTATTATCAACAGGTTGCATATAATCTCCAAAAGTCACTGAACACTAATACTTATAATACAACTACATTAAATGCTGAGCCAATTGAAAAGGTATTTAAATTTCATCCATTATCAAGAGATGAGTTGTCAAGAATAATAAAAAATTTGAATAACAAAAAAACAGTAGGATTGGATGGGGTCTTAAGCAAAATTTTAAAAGAATGTGAAAATGAATTACTGGACCCTTTATTGCATCTCCTTAATACTTCACTAGAGCAGGGTATTTTCCCTGATGATCTGAAACAAGGAAAAATTTTGCCAATTTTCAAGAGCGGTGATTCTGAAAGAGTTGAAAATTATAGACCCATTAGTATTCTAAATGTAATAAGTAAAATTTTTGAAAGAGTAGTTTTAAATAGGCTATTGATGCACCTGGAAGAAATTAGTTTCATATGTGATGAACAGCATGGGTTCCAGAAAGGGAAATCTACTAAGACTGCAATAGTATCCCTTGTTGAAAGACTAATATATATAATAGATTCAGGTGAGAAGGCAGCCGCAATATTTCTTGATTTATCCAAAGCTTTTGATTGTGTGAACCATAGAATATTATTGGAAATACTAAAAACTGTAGGTGTGAATGGTATAGAACTAAAATGGTTTGAATCATACCTCATAGGTAGAAACCAGTGTGTTGAGCTTACCAAGGTGGATGGGAATGAAATAGTAAAAATTAAATCTCAAAAACTGGAGGTCCAGGCTGGAGTACCTCAAGGCTCAATTCTGGGTCCCTTACTGTTTCTGTTGTATGTGAACCAATTACCAAAAGAGTTAAAAGATCACAGAGCTCTGTTGTTTGCTGATGACACATCGCTTATCTTTAACAATTATTTATTAGATAGTCTAGAAATAAATGCTTTTACTGGAGTACAGTCAATTGTCCAATTCTTGAAGCAAAGGCAATTAACAATAAATAGTAAGAAATGTCAATTCCTACAACTCGAAAGTAAATATAATTCAGTAGAGGATAGAGAAATAAATGTGTTTGTAGAGGAAAATGAATTAGACCAAGAAGAGAAAGTAGCATTCTTGGGAATTTTATTGGACAGGAAATTAACATGGCATCCTTACATTGAGAGGATATGTAATAAGATATCATCTGGGGTATTTGTCCTGCGGCAGCTTGCTAGGCTGAATGATAAAAAACTACTGTTAACTGCTTACCATGGACTTATACTATCTCATATTAGGTATGCTATTTTAGTATGGGGTAATTCATCTCAACAAAATATGGACAGGGTGTTTAAGATTCAAAAGAAGGCACTCAGATGTATAGAGAAAGTGAATAGATTAGACTCTTGTAGGCCTTTATTTAAAAAGCTTGGTCTATTAACTGTGCCATCTTTGTATGTATATGAATTTGTAATGCATGTGAAAACGAGTGGTGTGATCCAGAATTCAGATGTTCATGAGTATAATACCGTACGCGAAACAGAGCAGATTATCATATAATGGGTCACAATAGTAGGTTATTTGAACAAAAACCAGATTATATTGGTAGGAAATTTTATAACAAGCTACCTCAAATCTTGAAAAGTAATGATGATTTGAAGATTTTCAAAAAACAAATTAAAAAATATTTAGTTGATAGAGCTTTTTATAGTGTACAAGAATTCCTTTCAAACCTAAACTAGGTTGAACTACTTAGTGTTAGAATTATTATGTAATAACATGACTTGTCTTATACTCCATGACTGGAGTCTTTAGGACGTAATCTTAAAAAAAAAAAAAAAAAAAAAAAATCATCATGAGATGACATAATTTATTTTAGGTACCTACTTTTATTTTGAAAAATATGATATTGCTATCAGCTGAATTGTAATTAATTTTTGAAATCTTCCCATTTCAAATAAATTTAATAATTGTTCAATTTACAATTATAAAATAATTTTATGTGTATAATTATATGTGTATTATTGTTTATATAATTTATAATTATATAATAATTATTATTTAGCATATTTTACTGTTTGCTTATCATATGGTCATAATTATAATACAATTGATATAATGTTTCTTCATAGATTTCTTTGCATCATTTCTGAAACTCCCATACTGATTTGAAATGTTATCAGAATACCTAGTATATTGCTATCATTACATAATTTAATAATCCTGTGTTATTGAATCATCATAATTTATTTTATTTACCTACTTTTATTGTGAAAAATATGAGATTGGACTATGGGTCTGTTTTTTTATTCCCAATCATTTCATGACAGTTTATATTTGTCCTTGTTAAATAAATAAAAATAAATAAATAATACGCCTCTCTTAAATCTGGCCCAAAGTTATTCCCATGCTTGTGAAAAGTTGACAATACTAAAACTACTGCAGTCACAAATAAAAAAATTCTTTTCTTTATTAATATTCAACCTATTCCATTATTTTTGCTCTCAAAAAGTTAACAATGAACTGCTCAATAAAGGAAAAATAACGCTTCCGTGGTATAAGACATACAATATAGAAATAAAATAGAAATTGAGACTGTGCAATGCATTCTCCCATAAGAGCCAATGCGTAACAAAATGAACGAATCCCACAGCAATGCGGGTTGCCTATCTTTACCAGCTGCCTCACTTTTTTTGTGTTGCTAGTCCATTCCAGTTAGTTTAGAGTTCACTGGCCACATCCAGCCATAGAGTGGATGAAAACAGCTGTTTGTCTTCAACAACTGACGCGCCGTCTACACCAAAGACCAAGATGCATAGACTCACATACAGCGCTAGTGTCGTACTTGGAATTGAAATCCGCCATTGAGGGGGCAACCCAGCAACCCCTCTTAGATTATTACATACCAATGCCACCAATGCCTTTGTGATCTATTGTATTGCAAATATATTATAGATATAATACTCGTGCAAAAATACCCCAATGGCGGCCTTCAATTTCAAGTAAGAGCTATCATTGGGAAGGCATAGGCATTGTGGGTCTATATCAAAGAAGTTATAATAGTATTCACTATTAGGTATTAGGTGGGTCTATATCTCTTTAAGGTCTTTGGTCTACACAAACCACTCTCGGTCTGTCAGCAACGTATCGCGCATGCGTTAGTAACGGTTTTTTCCTGTTCCATTCAGTCAGTTCTTTGAATGTAACGTTCTTTGTGATGATGGTTACCGAGCACTGTAATTGAAGTCAATTGTCATTCTATTTTGATCATGATATTATTCAATGATGATTTATCATTTATTTTAATATAATAATCAATATATTATTATTTTATTCGATAAAAGAAAGAGTACTTTTGAAAAATATAATTAATAAAATATAACAGTTGTTTTTAACTGATGTTAAAAAACACTTGGTCAGCATATTGTCATTTCAAAGCAAAAACCTAACCCCCTAACCTCCCCTTTCACATTTGAAACATTAATAAAAATAACTCTTGGTGAAACCTCTAATCCCTTCCAGCATATTGCAATTTCAAAGCAAAATCCCAACCCCCTAACCTATCTTTCTACCTTTGAAATATCCACAAGCATGATACTACCTGGACCCCAGCCCTTCCTAGCATATTTAAATTTCAAAGCAAAAACCTAACCTAACCTTATGGAGCATTATTAAATATAACCTAAAAAACCTAAACACAAACCCCTAATCCTTTTACATTTAATAATTTAGATTTCAAAGCAAAATCCTAACCCCTAACCTATCCTTCCACCTTTGAAACATCAAAAAACATAACTCTACCTGGACTCTAGCCCCTAATAGCATATTACAATTTCAAAGCAAAAACCTAATCTATCCTGATAAAACATTATTAAATATAACCTAAATAAAAACCTAACAACTAACCCTTCCACATTTAATACTTTGGATTTATTCGTCATCTTCAGAACAAAACATAAACAGTGGTTCATTTCATGAGCATGTTTGTGGTTCAAAGAGAAATCCTAACCCTCTAACCTATCCTTTCACCTTTGAAACATCAAAAAACATAACTCCACCTGGACCCTAGCCCCTTCAAGCATATTGCAATTCCAAAGCAAAAACCTAATCCATCCTAATGAAACATGATAAATATAACCTAAATAAAACCCAATCCCTAACCCTTTCACATTTAATACTTTGGATTTATTCGTCATCTTATTGCAAATCACAATCTACCATTATAACGTGTACCTCACTATAGATACTCAAAGAATACTTTTGAATAACTATGTGATAACTGTGACTGTTGCTGGCCGTTACTCTGTATCTGTGACAAAGAGAACCTGCTCCGTCTACAGCCAACAAATCCTACCAGCCACGAAACGGAGCGGCAAATTCGAACTTCGTCAACCGCAAATCCAACCAACGAAGCTGACTCTTGGAGGGTGAATCTTGTTCAACTGATGAAAAAGGAATGGATCAGAGCCCAGCAGACATTCAACGAATTCACCTCGGATCCCTGCTCACCGTTCTTCAAATAAAACAATATCGGCAACAAACCAAAACTTCTGATATTGTCAAGAAACAAAGTAGGCCTATTCATCGTTGTCCAAGAGAATATTTTGCTAACACAAACTCCTTCATCTACAAAAATACTTCAACTAACAACAACAAAGTATGCTGTCAACGATTCGAGTCATGGGAGGATTGCTGTCCAACAAGGGGGCAAGTGAAAATGAAAGGGGAGACACACTACAATCTACCACCTGATCTTCAAGCAGGGGGGCTGCATCGTTGTTTTCATTCTTATAATATTATCACTTCTAACCCACATCATGTTCCTGAATTATTCAATTTTATGCAATGCTCTATTCTCACTGAAAGGCGACTTCAAAGAATCGTTCATCATGGATATATTTCTCATTTTGATCTGGCCAGGCTCAAACGTTTGCTACAGTAAACCAAGACTGTACTGCCAGCGAGGAAAGACAAATTATCTTCAAGTTTTCACTGCAGTCAGGCCTCTGTCAGAGAATCTCAACACTTGGAAAAGACATCATGACTACAAGATCATCAATGCTTTATTCCTGAGATTTCTACACTGGATCATCGGTCAGCAACTACAAAATGAAGACACTGCCCAGAAGAATCGTCATTGTATAGCAGATATAGCACTGACTTGCACAAGCTACAGATTGAATGTTAAATGTTATTATATAATATTTTTTGTTATTATAAGAATGATAAATCAAGTGCAAAGCACATTATCATATTCATAATCATTGCATGGGTTTAATATTTGAGAAATAAAAATTAAAAAATCTATAAAAAATATGTTTATTAAACTAAACAATTATTATTATTATAAACAGTATTATTAATCTCTAAAAAAATATTATTTATTGCATGAATGATAAAAAAAAAACAATTTATGATTATCGTATAATAATTATTCTTATGCCCAGCATGTCAAGGCAATTTTCTATTGCAACAAATGTTATGATTTATCATTCTTCTTATCATAAGTATTATAAAATTGTATGTTATCCACTACAACTATGTGAAAAATTTAAGAATAATGAACTCAAATGTTGTAATAAAGAAGGATCGCCCACAATTTATCAAGACAATTATGAGAGAATTAATAAATGAACAAAACCATAATAAGTCATAATTTATTGGAAAATTGACATCAACAACTTATACGATAAATTGAGCTTGTATGACATCTTATCTAGTTCAGAAAGTTTAAAGCCTAATTACCATGGACTGCCAATATTATTATCATCATCAGCTACTACCAGAGTTAGTATTGTCAAATATCACCTTCAGGAACTTATAGAGCATAAGAGAGCTAAAAATGCTTTGCTCATAACTTGTATAATGGGAGCTATCTCCTTTGTCTCTGCACATTGTGCAAATATTCATGGTTATCCTGCGTGATACCATTATATTCTTGGATGTGCCAACATGCAAATATTCATGGTTATCCTGCATGATACCATATATTCTTGGATGTGCCTGTGTGCAAATATTCATGATTATCCTGTGTGATACCATTATTTTGTTATCTTAGATATTTCTGTTGTATAAGACATCAGATATCAAGTAGCATTAATTATTCTGAGTTGTTTAAGGCGCATTGACCTGCAATTCATTAAGTGGGCTTTAAGCTTCACACTTGTAAGAAATACACATGATGACATGACTGTGATATTTCAATAATTTAATAATCGTTTATTTGTAATCCTGAAGGTGATAACCAGAGCTGTGATATTTATGTTTGATTATTGTTAATGTTTCAAGGTGGCAAAATGTCCTGATTTAAATGGTGTATTATTTTTATGGTAAAATATTGGCCTCACTAAAAGTTGTGATCAAGCTTTCAATTTCTAGAAACATTAATCAAGGGGGCGATGTCACGGCATATTTTCCAATAAAAATAGAAACAGCCTAAATCAAAAGAATTTTGAAAGTAGGCGCCAATCTCTGAGTTCATTATCTCCTATTTCCGATAACAGAGAGCGCTCCTTCCATACAGCTGATAGATTGATCGGCCAAAACCAAAATATTCTACAGATGATAATATTTTCCAAATTATTAAAAAATTAAAGTAATTAGAAATAAAATAAAATATCAAATTCCATTCACCACCTATCCTATGTCCTTCCTTAATTTGGCAATTGAGTGTGATGTCACATCTCGGAAGTGCGGTGAAGAAAATCTTATCGTTTGTCGGTTGTGTGTCGGATCGTGCCGTATGATGATGTGCTGAGAACTGAACGTGCTTCATATGTGAAGGAGAGATAACACATATATGTCGCTGTCGTATCGTGTTAGTAGTGGATATTTCTAAATTGGGATATCAAGATTATAAACCCCAACAATATATATATATATATATATATATAATGTTAAAGAATACTATAAACGTTAACAGAACAATCTGGCAAATAGTGAACAATCAGACCGCTAGCAAAAAGAAAAGAATCTGCAATAATATTGTACTTAATAAAAATGATATAGATATAGATGATCCTTAGCACGCCTATTGACAAAGCACAAAATATTACAGACTCCAGGTTCATTTACATAACAATTGATGATGAAGCTCTGA
The DNA here is from genome assembly GCF_014356525.2 of Nilaparvata lugens. Classification (NCBI taxonomy): domain Eukaryota; kingdom Metazoa; phylum Arthropoda; class Insecta; order Hemiptera; family Delphacidae; genus Nilaparvata; species Nilaparvata lugens. The sequence goes on along the minus strand of NC_052505.1, from coordinate 46,221,959 downwards.
TCATTATCAGTATAATTGATTCAATCAAACCAAAGTGGTCAGCAGGTTATGACGATATCCCAATGAGAATTATTAAGGAGGCTAAATCAGAACTTATTAAGCCCCTTCTACATGTATTAACACTTCACTCATAACTGGAAAGTATCCAAACGAACTGAAAATTTCAAAAGTGATACCAGTACACGAAAAGGGAGACCCTTCTAATTCATTAAATTTTGAACCATTGGCTATTCAACCATCTTTTGCAGAAATATTTGAAAAGTGTGTGCTAGTACAACTGATGAACTATTTTGAAATTAATAAACTGTTAGATACGGAACAGCATGGGTATAGAAAAAACAGGTCTACAGTAACTGCTGTGATTGAATATGTAGAATCTATTTTAGAGAAATTAGACGAAGGGGACAATATTGTTGGCACCTTCTTGGATTTGACAAAAGCGTTTGACAGCGTTGATCATATAGAATACTTTTGGACAAACTTATGGAATAAGGGGTAAAGAGATAGTTGGATAGAGTCATATTTAGAAGGCAGGCGACAGTATGTAAATATCAAACATTTTAATGAAAATGACCTGTTTGAGGTTAAATCTAGTATAAGGAGTATCAAGTACTCTGTACCGCAGGGATCTGTGTTAGGGTCATTCTTGTTCTTTTGCTATTTGGGAGGACTGCCGAAATATGCCCATGATGCCATAGAAAATACCAAAGTTTGTATGTATGCTGACAATATAAGTTTGTGTACAGCAGACAAATACTTTAACTCACTTTAAACTAAATGTAAGGATTCTATTTTGATTTAAAAAAACTATTTGAGTAGAAGAAACCTATTACAAAACGATGATAAAACAAAATTTGTCCATTTCACTTGCAGAAATTCTAATATTAAGAAATTAGATTAACTATGCTAACCCAGTTAACTATGCTAAAAACCAAGTCATATTGAAGCTTGTGAGCAATAACCAAAAGAAAGTCACTATTCATAAAATATTTGATAGTATAACAAGAATGATAGTAGATGAGATATCTGAGAATAATTTCGATAAAAAGGTGATTGAATTCATGAAAGAATATTTAGTGCCTAATGTTAGATATATCTTGTATTTTGAAAATGAATTCTATAAAAGATTTGCTTCAGTGATTGCCAAAAAAATTTTAATTTTCAAAACTCATACTTGTACGATGTAAAGTTAATGTAGGTACTTGATGTGTAACACATGAAGATGACAAAATAGAAACTATTGATAATTATCATATTGGAAAAACGAATCAAAGAGGTATACAAGAAACTTACGATAAGATAAGAAAATACTATTGGCCCAACATGAATAATTATATTCAAAATTTTATTAACAAATGTGAGATATGTCTCAAAACAAAGTACGAACGAAATCCACTTAATTTAGAAATGAACTTGACACCGACAGCTATAAGGCCGCTTCAAATCATTCACGTGGACAGTATAACATTTGAGAAAAAGAAATTTCTCACGATCATTGATAGTTTTTCAAGATACGCACAATGTTATCCAATAACAAGTTGTAACAGTGTTGAGGTAGCAGACAAACTGCTTAGTTTCTTTTCCCACCATGATATCCCTCAAACTATAGTTGCCGACAATGGATGTGAATTCAATAATGGCTTAGTAAAGGAATTGACAGAATTGCACAAAATCGAAATGCACTGGGTAAGAGTAGGTACTCAACTTCCACCTTCAAATGGCTTAGCTGAACGTTTTCATTCTATGATAATTGAGCACATCAGAATATTTAATAATCGCGACGAGTTCAAAACAGAAACAATTAGTAAAGTACCGTACGCCGTAATTGCTTATAACAATAGCATTCACTCGATAACAAAACTGACACCTTTGGAAGTTTTATACAGACACATGGAATCTAATCCCATTCTTGAAATTGACATTCGCAGGTTTATCAACGAATATGTTAATAATCACAAAGAAAAAACCAAACGACTATTCGACTATATACAGGAATGATTCAATGATTCAATGATGATTCAATGATTTTATTACAGCCAGAAAATACATACAGTACACTAGGCCATGTCATTACAATAAAATTTCTAACAGAATTACAATAACAATACATAAATAAAGATAATACACAACATGCAGTGCAAGAGCAGGCTTCAAAGATATTCGGTTTCTCACAAGAAAATAATAAATAATAATACAGAAATATCAATAAACAATCACTAAACTTCAATTCTATCACAGTCTATACAGCCTATTCTAATTTTAATCTATACTTACTTTTACAATAAATCGTGAACAAACTAAAACCATAGAAACTCTATTATCACAGTCGGCAATTTACTTAGTGCTTTACACAGTCAATTTACATAGTGCTTGGGTCAGACTCGTCAAACTCATGAATGGAATAGAACGGGTTGGCGACCAGCCATGACTTGACCCGCTTCTTAAAGCTCACCAGAGGCAGCTCTCTTACTTCATCAGGTAGCCTATTGAAGAATCTGATGCCAGATATGGGAAAACTTTTCCTGGATCTTTCCAATCTCACCCCGGCAGGACCAGGTTTCCATTTCCCCGTGTAGCGTGACTGTGGATCTGATTGGCCCTGGTGTACAAATGAATATTCTCTCTAACCGAAACCAAGCACTCGTATATGTACAGGCCATAAACTGTCATCACTCGTAAATGTACAAACAATGGTTTGCAGTGATCAATCCAACCAGCTCTCATCACAATTCTAATGGCTCTTTTTTGCATTAATAGCACCCTATTCACACTCGCAGCGTGCCCCCACAGCCTTGTACCATATGCAATATGGCTCTGGAAAAAAGCAAAGTAAGCTTGGCGCACAAAACCGTCAGGCACACATGATACAAGCCTTCTAAGCAGAAAAATGACCCTACTTAGCCTTTTGCAGAGCTGGCTGATGTGAGCCTCCCAGGTCAACCTACTATCCAGGGAAAACCCCAAGAGCTTCACAGTACCCGTGGCAATCCCAGAATTGAGGCTGAATGATAGCTCCTGAGTCTTGTCACTGTTAAGAGCCAGCTTATTTAGATCAAACCATTGAGACGCACTATGATACAGCTCCCTCACAGCAAGCCTGGCAGAATCTACGCTCTTATGATCCGCAAATAGTGATGTGTCATCTGCGAATAACAGAACACCACCATCTACTGAATAATATATATCATTTATTGAGATGAGAAAGAGCAAAGGTCCCAAAACTGATCCCTGTGGGACTCCATGTTTCAAGGGTGCAGGACTTGATAGTTCACCATTCCAGTCCACAACCTGCAACCTATCACTCAGGTATGATTTCATCAGTCTGACAGCACCGACTCCAAGGCCATACTTCTCCAGCTTTCCCAATAGAATATTGTGCGAGACACAGTCGAAGGCACGTGATAAATCACAGAGCAAAAGCGATGAAGATCTTCCATTCTCAAATGCCTCCAGGACTGATTGAATGAGAGTCTGCACAGCAGAGACAGTCGATCTTCCTCTCCTGAAACCAAACTGAACAGGAACCAGCAGACCATTATTCTCAAAATAGTTGTACAGCTGAATAAACAATACCGTCTCAAAAATTTTTGCAATCACCGGGATCAAAGATATGAATCTATAGTTGCTTACACTGTCCAGAGCACCCTTCTTGTGAGTTGGAACTGCTCTTGATATCTTGAGCTCATCAGGGAAAACACCCTCATCGATACACTTATTGATAAGGCATGCAAGTATTGGACTCAAGAAACAAATAATCTGCCTCAGAAAAGCCACACTCATTCCATAAATATCTTTTGCCTTTGATACACTAAAATAATTTACTATGCTTACAACATCAGCAGGTGTCACATGGTTCCATTCAAAGTTTCCTTCTACAACTGGAATACCCTGAAGAGCATTGGAAAGATCGGTTGCAATATTATTTGGAATATTATTCACAATACTCTCCACAGATGTGACATAGAACTGATTAAATTCACTGGCAGTTGTGAAACTTAGATCACCTTCTTCTGATTTAGGCTTATGTGAATTTATAAGACTCCAGGCAGCCCTACATGAATTTTGAACCTCTGCAATGAATTTTGCATTGGCGTTTTTCTTAGCCTCTCGCAATCTATAACGGTAATCCTTCTTGAGCCCAGTTGCTAGTTCAACCAGGTGAGGCCTGATTCTAGCTAAATCATTTGTCATGGATACCATATCTCTCATTCGGGCTAGTTCAGGAGTGAACCAGTCTTTTACTTGTGGTACAGAATTTCCCTTCATAGTTGTGAATCTTTTAGAACTTAGCGACCTCATTCTTAGTGGAAAGAAAAACTTGAAACCATCCATGAGAGCATGAAAGAAACATTGAAAACCACCAACCGCCTGCATATCAATAACAGATTCCAACCAAGAGTCAACCCAAACTCCCAAATAATTACAGAAAAGTCTGACAATACCATCATTGAAGACTCTGGAAGAAACGTTTCTACTGGAACCATTACAACTTCCAACAACATCTGCCATAAAAGTGGCTTCCATGAGAATGTGTTTATGATCTGCAATCTGATCAACACTAACCTCAGCAACATAGCTCCAATGGTCCAAATTTGTGAAAAAATTATCAAGGGAAGCATTACCTCTTGTAGGTTGCATTACTGCACTATACAAATTCAGACTTCTTAACAAATTCAAAAAACCTGAGGATGCTGCCGACGTGCCAAGCAAATCAATATTGTGATCAGTTCCAATTATTACAAACAAACCAATATTACTGAGACATCCAACACATAATTCAAGCTGCTGCAAAAAACATTCAACATTTCCATTAGGAGAGCGATACATGCTTACCACAACAAGTGACAACTCCGGAATATGTATCCCAGCAAACTCAGCATGCATCTCAATACAGAACTCTTTGAGGTCTAGGGCGTTTGCCGACCATGCCATACTCTCTCGCACAAAAACAGCTACACCACCACTTGAAGTCTGCCTAGAGAAATGAGCTACCTTCCTGAGACCAGCCAAATTGCTGTAGTATTCAATCTCATCTTCAGCAAGCCAGTGTTCACAGATGCACAAAACGTCGATGTCATGCAGCTCACAAAGTAACTCAAGCTCACTAATTTTATTCCGCATGCATTGGACATTAATGGAGCACAATTTTACGTTCCTACCTGTATAAGTTTCATGATGTTCAATTGATCCCCTTCTGTGCTTGTCCATGGCTGTTATAGGTATATCAATGAGGTTTGAATGAGCAATCTTTATACTTCTGGGAGGTTTAGGTTTTCTAATGGAGTTCGAAATTATAGGTATTAGAGAGCCAGTTACCTCTGCATGTAGGCTGAAGCTTTGTTCAACTTCATTGTCTGGAGCTATTAGTTTAAATTTAATGCTACATCTGGTTCGCCTGTAGCCGGTACTACAGCATCAACCTCTCCCTCAATCAACGAAGTACTGCCCTCCAAACATGGCCCAGTTGTGAGCTCAATAATCATGGACTCATAAAGATTACTACTAGAAGTGGCTTTTTTCCCATCCAGGGAATCCCTAATAATAGCATCAAGCCTCCTAGCTATTTTAATTTTCCCTTTTTTATTGATGTGTAAACCATGACTTGTGTGTTCTTTTGCAGTGAGATCCCATGTGTTCAACAAGGTAACAAATCCGGAGACAATTTTTTTCAGGAGACCATTAATCACCTTTATCATGCAATTTATGGGTGAGGCAGCCGGCATATCATATCTGTAAGGCACAGTCCCTATTATCACGTTAGTATGTCTTGTCTGACGCAGTAAACTCTCAACTGCCAATCTGAATATAATAGTGTCCTTTTCATTAGCTGAGTCATTTATGTCAGTGTACCACCTAATATAATTAAATAATCTTCTTTATTCATAAGCTGTACCTCTTTACAATTAAAAATTCTATCTAATATTTGACACATACCAGCACCAGGGTATACAAAGCTTGAGACACTATATGAATGTGGTATTCTATTCTGTAGATAGGATGCCAGATCACGACCTTGACAATCAGAGAATATAATAATTTCCCCCCTTACATGTTCTATAATATTCCTTATTTTAGATTCACTTGTTTGACCCAATGACTCACTGCAGTCCTCACTCACTACTAATTTTCCTACTAATTCAACTTCTTGGCTTACTTTTGATATTATATTAGCAAGATTTTCCCTTTCCAATTCCAATGAACTAATTATACTTCTATTTTCAGCTATATCATGCTCCAAGTTTATAATTTCCTTATACAATTTATCCTTGGTTCTATTGAGTGAGATAAAATTACTGTTTGCAATAGCATAGTGCTGATCATCAGAATCAGTTGACAAACTTTCGGTCTGTATGGCAACACATTGAGTAGTAGGTGAATGTGATGACACACATTCAGGATGTTTAAGAGATTGAATTTCTGCTATAAGTGCATCCTGATAACCAAGAAGTTCATTAATACGTTCAATGAGAACATCCTTGTCCTGTAGAAAAAGGGGGTCAGTCTGACTACTTACATCAAAAGAGAGTGCCTTTCTTATATTTTTTAAACTTGAATCTACAGACAAACGTGACATCCTACATGTAATAACTCTATTAGTCGTTTTTTCAGCAGTGTCAATTGTTACTGATTTTGATAAAGAATTCTTACAAAGTTGTGGGGGAGTTTGTGTAGCATGTTTGACATGACTGTTTGCAGATGATTTAAAATTTTTTAATGACTTGTCAGTAGTGATGGTACTAGAGCAGCCTTTATGGACACATCTCCAAACAATATCGCCCGAGGACAAGGAATGACTCTTTCTATAACAATTCTTATCATAATAAATAGCATCGTTATTTCTAGTTGTTTTATAAAGAGAAAAAGACATCTTATAATTTCTCTCTAGTCACACTGTATGAGTTATAGGAATAAAACAACAATATTCTTAAGCATTAGAAATGAAAGAAATACATTCAAGTTGGAAATCAAAGAGAAATACAGTTTTAATTGTTAAGGAAAAGTGATAAGATTCCATTCATTGAGTCCACTCAGTTTATTATCTTTTTATTTTTGAGATTAGCGATGATAACTGTCAGTCACTCTCACAACTGCAACTGTCACACAAAGAATTAGATTAGACAAGCCAGCCGTACGAGAAACAGGAGCAGCTGACAATCTTACCGCATGGCGCATGATAAGAATAACAGCTACAGCACAAGATACGCAAGCAACGGAGAGATCGACATTCGCTACATTCCGCAATAGCAGACAGTTCTCACCACAGTAGAGCAGCCACAGATTCAGGAATCGATGCGCAGCGTCCGGCTTCAGCGTTGCATTGAAGCCTCAGCAGGGGATACTTAAGAAAAGTGTATCATCAGATCAAGACTTCCTTCATCTGACTTGACGAAAACAGCTAGTGCTATATGTCTCTATTGGGTTGTCAGCATTGGTTTCAAAGTTCATAATCTGTTTTGAATGTGTTCTAAGAGAAGATTTTACAGTAGCTTTGTAGGTTAGCAATTAAATTTAGTCAATGTAAATAACAGTTACAAGTCTTAACTCACTGGCTGATTGATTTAAACGTTGTACCAATCCGTTTGTAGCACAAAATACACTCGCATGAACAGTTACACTTCACAAAACTGTAATATTAATGGAAATTTCAAGACAATAACATTGAAGCAAACTCTCAGTTTGTGCGTGGAGTCATGCATTTGAACGAGTCAACTAATAGCGCCTGGTTGCCCTTGCTCGTCGTTGTTTTAATCATACCGAATTACCCAGACTCCGTACTACAGTAAAGAATTCAGTAGCTTGAGATGTTTAGTTCATATGTACAGTTCATAATAGAAATTATACTGTACATTCTTCAACTATACTACGAGATAGAAGAAATAAACAATGCCGTTAGTTACGTTATCAACCGTTCCACGTGGAAGTGACAGGTGGATAAGATAAGGCGATGCCTTCACCTTCAACTTATCATCAACAGATTAATAGCACAACACGAAAAACAGCGCTAGAACAGCTGGCTCATTCCCGCGCGAAGAAGATTCTCCAACAATTGGACACTTGCACAGTTGATATTGAGGTTACCTTAACTTGACAATATCATCAAAACAATAAATAGATGTCAATTTTGAAGACTATACATTCAGTGACTCGCCAGATTCACACCTTTACGTAATAACTCAACTTGAAACACTTTAGTCATGAAAAACTACTTAAACTTCAAAAAACTAATAGACGATTTTTCTAACAACCAACACAGGCAGATCAGGCCTGCCAACCCCTATAGGAAATAAACCGAAGTAGAAAAGAACATGTCATCAACGAAAGGAACAAAGATCGAGAAGAACTACCAGAAATTCCAAAAGAAGTTTATGTGAGGAATGTGCAAAAACAAAATAAAACTAAAAATAATAAATTCAACAAAGAATCTCTCCTATATCAGTGAATCGAGAGCTTAAAACTGCCAAAATAAATCCCCGACATCAAAACACTATAGAGAGAATTCATTTATCCAAAATTAAAAGACCTAGAAAAATTATCAAAACTAATGACATTGAAAAACCTAAGACAGTGACTCAACTGACTATTGACAATGACAATCCTTTTCCAGGTCCCTCTTCACCCTGAACGCAGCAAGATCAGGTAAAGCAATAGACATTAAGAATGTTACTATCAATTCTGGAATTGTACCAATTAACCTTGGCAAAGCCAAACTTGTATATAACTCGCACGTTTTTGTACATAATTATGATTTGAAATCAATGTATTCAGAAATCTAAAATTTAAATAATTACTATGATAAGGTCTCACTATTTTTGGAAAATATTAGTGTAAGTTCAAAGTTCAAAGTTCAAAAACCGATTTCGTTACAGAAAACAGTAGTAAATTAAGAGATGCAATTAACTATTTGAAATTTATCAACCATACAAAGTCTGTTATTGAAGAAAAATTGGAAATAATTTTGTTTTACAATGAAAACGTCAAACGCAATAAAAGAGGTTTAATAAATAGTCTTGGATCTGTTTTAAAATTTATCACTGGTAATTTGGACTCATATGACGAACAAAAATACGATAAGTTGATTCTCGAACTGTATAATAATCAAGATAATTTAGCCAATCAATTTCAAACCATTATTGTAGAATTCAATGAGACAATTAAACTTGTGAACCAAAACTTCAATGAATTGAAAGAGAATTTTTTATAATTAATAATTTAAACGATTTCGTAGAATTAGAAAAAAATAAATATATTTTGAATCAATTACTCGTAGCTTATAATAGACTATTTTATTAGACGTAGTTCATGACATTGAAAATTCTACCTATTGCATTTTGTAAAGTAGGCGTTCTGCACCCTACTATAATGTCTACTAAAGAATTATTCAATGAACTTGTAAAAATTTCAAAATTCTATGATAAGAAATTCCCATTGGAAATCAATTATAATAAGATGTTAGAAATAGAAAAATGTATTAATGTAGATTGTAAGGCAATTAAGAACGAAATCATTTATTTTCTCAAATTTCCGATTGTGGAAGAAGTCATTTTTTATATTTTTGAATTATTACCAATTCCAAGTAAAGTAGAATCAAATTTTGTAACAATAGTTCCACAAAACAAATACCTATTAAAATCTTCTGATAGTTCTAATACTTTAAAAATTGAAATATTGTATAAAGAATGTAGATTGATAGGAGATAACGAATGCTATCTGTGCTCATCCGAAGCCATCTCCCATCAACAACTGCAATGTGAAGCGACTATCATATCTACTGGTTCCACCGACAACTGTAAATTCACCGCTGTCCAAATTGAAGAGAACCTCAGCAAATGGATTCCCAAAATACAACAATATTTGGCAGTCTTACCAAAATTGGAGACCTTCCACATCGAAACGAAAACCGAAACTACTGTGACAACACTTCAAGGAATTTATTTCATCAATACAGCTGAAGGAAAAATTTACTATCGAGGAAAACCTCTGTTCCACTCTTCCCAAACGAGAGGACATTCAAAATTTCTAAAAAACATCCAATTAGAACTTCAAGATCATCAAATTCCAGATTACCAAATTCATTTGAAAAATTTAGAACATCTTAATTTTAATCCGATTGCTGTTAACAAGTACACCCCCATAAGGGAAGAAAGTATTTTCACTACAAACATAAGTTTTTGTACAGTTATTTTGTATGTAATTTTTACTCTAATGTCAATTGTTCTATTGTACCATTATCTAAGTAGAAAAGATTCACCCAATGTAAAGATTGTTAACAACCCTACCCCCGAAGTTCTTTTTAGGGATGGAGGAGTTATATAGCTAATTATATAGTCAGCAATCCTCATTCCATTATTGTTGATGTAGCATAGTTGTAGTGGAAAGTCACATTGTATTTAGTATTCAGTTCCAAGCTAGCGGGCATAGCGAACGGAGCTCTATCGCGAGATATAAAATTATTGTAATATGTGGTTAACAAATAAATTCATTTTTTAAAAAGACTATTTGATTAATCGCAATCCTAACTTGTATGAATGTCATGAAAAAAGCAATCCGTGGTCATTTTCGGGTAACAGCCGTGGAAGATGTTTCAATTTCTTCGTTAAGTCTAGCATAATGAGAAACGCGATGATAAGTCGAAATCACAGGCAAACACCTCAAAAACAAGATGGCCGCCGAAATTTTTAGGGTTTTACTATATCGCTTGTATTTTAATAACCGTTGATATTCAACCGGTTTTTTGGACGACTATATTCTAAAAATTTTCCTCTACAATTTGCAAATTGTTCTATAAAATTACCCTCTAAAACGCATATTTTATTAGTTATAAGTTAACCTTCAAAAGACCTGTTGGAAATGTTAAATCTATAAAATTTATATCGTTCTTTCAGCTTTAAAACAATATATTTCATGCGCTGTACGCCAGTGAATGTGTTCTCCAGCGCCCTCCAAAGAAAACCCTGCATGATTTCTGGTGCGTTTTTCCATAAGCATGAGGTAACAAGCTAGAACTATACAATCGATTTTAATGACTACTTCAAGATAGAGACTTGCAAATGGTCTTTTATCTCTTTGTTAGAAGATTGAGGAGTTGGATATTGAGGATTGAGGATATTGAAGGTTATAACTAATAAAATATGCGTTTTATAAGAAAATTTTATAGAACAATTTGCGAATTGTAGAAGAACATTTTTAGAATATAGTCGTCCAAAAAACCGGTTGAATATCAAAGTTTATTGAAATACAAGCGATATAGCAGAACCCTAAACATTTTGGCGGCCATCTTGTTTTTGAGGTGTTTGCCTGTGATTTCGACTTATAAACTTCGCGTTTCTCATCATGCTAGACCTAACAAAGAAATTAAGACATCTTCCACGGCTGTTGCCCAAAAATGACCACGGAATGAAATTTGCACCCGGACTATTAGGCCTACTATTCTACTAGGATTAGAATTTGTATTCTAAATACCTTGGGCTGTTCCATGCTTTTATTATCCCATGTTCAACTGAGATAATAATAATTAGGAATTCTAGTATTTCAATTATAAGACAGCAATTATTGAACTATCACTTATTTATTTAAAAATTAAATTAGCCAATAAGGTTACTCGGCTTTCATAATTCTCAAATTAACCTGACTTAAAGTAGCAGAGTTCTCTATCAATTAAGGAAAAGTTAGTCAAGTTAAATTAGAATAAAAATTGAGTGGAATTTATAACTTAGCTACATATTTTTGTGACATAATCCAAATCAAGTCATAATTCAATATATTATAAATTTAAAGGTTTAATATAGGTTTCATAATTTATAGGTTCTTTATTCACTGAACTAAATTAATATCACTGAGTTGCTAAAATATCGTTTAATTTGCTAAGTTTAATAACATTAACATTAATGACATTAATGACTTTTAATAACATTATTTTTTACAAAAATATTACTATTTCATTTTAAATCAATTCGAATAGATTAAAAGCCTGGATATCAGTTACTTTGAAGCTTGAAGTAGATGCAATACAATGGACTCGGCATTACATTTAATCTCTGTCAAGCTTATGTTTTATTGCTGTTTAAACAATAGCGAAGTCCTTATTCATTCTCCATAAAGATATCAACACTTTTGCTTTTATTTGCTTTTAGTATTGGATGAAGTATAGGGTTGAAACCTCCCAGCATTATTGAAACTGGAGTGATGAATCATCTACGGTGTTTAAAATATTCTATAATAATTATTACTACCGAGTACAAGTAAAACGTTTCCTAAGTAAATTACAATATCAGCTGATACATTTATGAATATCAACTTATTGCTTCAAACGAATTAAAATTGAATCGGCTGATATGTAACTGAAATTCAAAATGGATTTCATGACAATTGAAATGTCAAATATTTGAGTTTAATTTTTACACTTCTAAACATTAAACAGATACCAGAACATTAGATAAGGGAAATATTTCATAAATTTCAAATGAATAATAGAAGATAATACAAAAACAATGAACTATAACAAAAGAACAGCTGTTTTCTCTACGGAGTTAAACTATTATACACCTCAAAATTAATCTAAAAAACATTTTTCTCAAAATAATTAGCTGAAAAAAATTTAGGAATAGATTCCAGAATAGCCAACGTTTCAATTGAAATCATGGAAGCATGAGAAATGTCTCAAATCTATCAAGTTAATAGTTTTAAGTCAACCGAAAATTAGTCAGAATTCCATAATAATTGAAAGGATGACTTCAACTTGTCTGATAAGATAAATCATTATATTATAAAATTAGGCTTCAATCAGAAATTTAGAACTTGTTTTGAGTACAATGTATTTAGTCTCACTATCATTTTTACTTAATAGTATGACAAGATTCTAAAAAATGCTAAGAATAAACGCAACTCCACATAATTATTGCGATAATCAACATGAGTGTTGATCACAAATTGCAAACATTTAATTATATTAGTATTCCGCATCTGATATCGACAACACGCTGTAGTAAAAGATGTAACACCACCGATGTTGTGAATTAGAATAAATCATGAAACCAGGTTTATAATCCCGCACTTTGAATAAATAATCTTTGGCATCTCTAAGGAGGATTCATATAGAAGTACTAATTGTACCTTTTCAGACTCTTTCCTTTGATAACGCCTTAAGTGTGCTTCACACAGTCGTCACCTTACTGCAGTAAGTTATTTGTTCATCACATAACAATCAGTAAAAGTAAAAAAATTATAATTTTCTAAGAATTTTTTTTATTGCTTGCGATATGAAGTCTTTTCACAGTAAGTTGCATTATTTCATTATCATGTTGTATTTTCACAGTATTATACTGTGGATAAAAATATGGTTCATTTTCCAAAAATGTTCTCTTTATCAAATAACCTATAAAAGCATAAAGTTTGATCTATTCTTCAGAGTATGTGGGCTATTGTTTTGATGCTAAATGCTTGATAGCTTGAATGCTAATGATTTGATATCTGTAAATAAAGTAGAACTGAATCTCCAAGAAAGTTCTGTTGATTACAGCTCTAAAACAATTTGAAACGAAACGATCAGTTATGAGGTAGATATATCCATGATTTAGCAATGTTTCTACAACAAATTATTGAAATTAGTGCTTTCTTTTGAACTTGTATTTACTGCTGTTACTATGCTTATGCTGGTGACTCAAGTCGGACCAAGAGGAGGAGGTGGAGGCGCAGGTGGAGGTGGAGGTGGAGACGGAGGCGGAGCGTTGCCAAGGCTGGTGGTGGGGGTGTTGGTCTGATGAGTAGGAGCCACTACCACTGCTACGGCGCACTTGCACTACACTCTTCAGTCGTTGATTACTAGTCACCTCTTTCCTCCGTTTCTGTCGTATCTTCCTCCTGTGTTCCAAATCATCTCTCCTATCTCTGCAATCACAAGATGATGGTGATGGAGATTGAGATGGTGATGGTGATGGTGATGGTGATGATGATGAAGATGATGATGATGAAGATGATGATGACGACGACGAGGACGTTGTAGAATCTCTCCGACTCCTTTTTGTCGCCGGCCTAGATGACACCTTCCTATTGCTTTTCGAATAAGCAGCTCTCTTAACACTTCCCTTCGACTTCTTATCTAACTTACTCTTTACACGCTTTTTCTTTGTTTCATTCCATTCCTCGTCGCTCGATGAACTGCTACTACTAACTGAACTATTATCATCATTATCATCATCACTTTCTGAAACTGTATAAATGCGCTTATATCTCTTATTTTTCATTTTTTTCGTGCGATGATGTGACTTTGTTCTTGATGTAGAAGGCTTGCAACTTTCGGCGGAAATGTTTGCTATTTGTTGGGGTGTCGGTTTAACATCTTCGTCGGAAGAAACGCGGTCAATGTTCACGTGCTGTTGTTCACTGTTATCTGCTTCAAGGTCATCGTCGCTGATCGTGATGATTTCAGGTGTTCTAAGGTGACGCGGCTTCACTGTAGCAATCACAACACAATCTTCCATTCCTGATTCAGGTTCTGATTGCCTTGACAAGTCGACGATTTGTAGGGGAGATGCATTTGTGAGCTGTGATGGACCAGCCATATGATTGCTCGCACTGCTAGGCCTACGACTAATCGGATCTGGCATCACCTCATCAATAACCTGCAATAGCAATTCAAATACAAATCAATTTATTCACATCAAAAACTTGAAATTGTGAACGGAAATAACTTGTTGATAAGTCGGAATATTCTTCTAGTGAAACAGGTTACAATACAACATCACTGTTTATCAGTTGTGGACTAAGATTACACACTATAATATACCATGTTGAGGTCAATTATTGTGCGCACGAGATGCCCACATTTGGGGCATTCGCAGGGGTCAACCAATTCGCATTGCAATGACAAGGCCTGGCCCTGGGGGAACCGCCTTCTTGATCACGGTAACCCCCACGCCAGGTAAGTAATCTAAATCATGAAAATTTTGCGTATGCGAAGAACATAGAATATATTAGGAATAGAAAAAAGAGTTAAGTATTTAATATTTGAAGTTAGAGAAAGGTTGGGGTGCTAGGTTTTGCTTTTAAATGGCTGAAGGTTCAGAGCATGCACAGTAGCGACAAAAATTACTCAAGATAAACAATTGCAAGATAAAGAGATCAATCCATCGTAAGGCTTCTATCTATCATGTGCACAATATGATTATTGTTATCGTCTGTGAAACCAACGGTTTCAACAGTTTATTTGGTTCTAGTTCTTTTAAGAATATTTGATACTCAAATTCTAATATGTTTGTTCTCTTAATAGGTAATATATTCCAAACCATACCACTTTCATTTCCATAACATACCAGGCAAGTTTCAGATTTCTAATTGAATTTCATTTTCTATAAGAAATTTACTCTGACTAAATCTATTCACATAAATTAAAATTCAATGAATTTTGAGTACTAGCATACTTCAGTACTTCTGGATTTGGATTTTGGACGAATGCAGTTTTCATCGCTCAAAAAAGTATTCTAGTTATAGAATGGTAATGTAATATTGTCGTAATACTTTCAAACTGTAGACCTTGCTTCAAAAAAAAAAAATGAAAATTCTCCCACTATTAAGCTAGAATGTATGTTTTATAGATAAAAACAAGGATAAAATTCAGAACTGGCGCACATTTGCACAATAATTACGGAACTAGACGTAGGGAAGAGTTGCGAGATGATATACATAGGACCATTTTGTATGAGAGAGAAGTGAAGAGAGCTGGAATTCGACTGTATAATATTACCAGCCACCATAAGAGCATATACGGGACAAAAATTTGGAGAATTGATGAAAGAGCAACTCTTAAGCATTTGTGCGTACGGTACTCAATTGGTCAATTTAAAACACATTACGTGATGAGCTAGGTTGTCCAGTTTTATTATGTATATATTTTATGCATTTTTGCTACTAGAAATAATCGAAATAGATTTGACTAAATTATCGACATATCCAAATACCCTTCCGTGGGAGGTAAATTGAAAGAATAATAATACTGATTTTATTCTTTCAGAGGCTAGGGACTTTTTTGTATATTTTCAAGCTTATTGACTAATTTTTCTTTCAATTTTTTTTCTATTTCAATTTATTATTAATTATAATCAATATTATGTGTATGCTCTAACCTCTAATTCATTCTGTATTTGGCCATTTTACGTATTATTATTGTGTAGTAGTCTATTTTCTATTTTGTAATTGTTTTATGACAATTGTATAATTATTATGTAGTTCGTATTAAATACTGTTCATCACAAGTAAATAAATATGAATATAAAAAGTAAGCGGACGGCGCTTTGTGCTGCACGCAGTAAATGTAATGAACCGAATTTTTTCTCATTCAAGTAAATATAAAATATAATTATATTATAATGATGGTGGATAATTTATTTGATAGTATTATATTAAATGTAATAATAGGAATGATTTGATGGTTTATTGTACCTGAACATCACTGTCGGACGAGGACGAGGAGGAAGTGGTGTCGAGCAGGTCGATGTCGTCGTACTGGATGCCGACGGGGGCTGGTCCATAGGTGGCGTGTCGGTCGTAGCCGATCATGTCGTAGGGCGATATGGCGAACGAGTGGAACTCGTGCACAAAGTGGTCGGTGCGGCTGCCAAGGAAAGTCTCGACGCCATTGCGGAACTCCGCACTGCGAATGGGCCACAGCACCACCATCTCCATGATCGCGTTCATGGCCGATTCGCAGCTGCGGCCAGCACCCAGCAGTGCACACAGCTCGCGGTGCAGGAACGGAACCAGGCGGTGCGCCTGTGCTGGGTTTTGTCTGCAACCAACCCACATTCAATAAGTCACCAGATGGCTCATTGATCCACGACATGAATTTGGCAACCTTATGATGACATCTCAGAAATTGTTCAATCATATTTTGTAAGGATAAGGCTGGCCACTAACAGTAGAAAGGAGTATTCATGTACTACATGCATGCTTGGACCCACCGCAAAGTAGACCAACGCTAATCCACGCCACTCCAACCCACGCCGTGGAAAGTTTTGTAAAAGCATTGCTGGCAATGGCGCGCCGCAAACTGCACCCCAGTCGAGAACATTCCACTAAATTAATATAAACGCGTGGATCGGTTTGTGATTTGTTCACAAAGGTTTCGAAAAGGTTGGAACGTGGGTCACTTGTTCGTTGTACTGTGCATGCCAACAACTAGCACATGCGTCGTCAACAAACTATCCTCCTCCCGGCTTTTGTCGGGGTTTTTCGGCTATACTCGGCTTTTGTCGAGTTTTTTCGGCTATATTCGCTTTTGTCGATGTAGCCATGTTCCACGCTACCGTGGGTTCACTTTGCGTTGACAGACCCAGCCCAGCGTGTGGGTTAGCTTGAGCTTGAATGTGGATAAGCGTGGGTACACTTTGCGGCGGGCATTATCATGCACACACGCATCATGCATGTTTACCATCGGCGAGAGGCTTTTAACACAAAATAAACAACCAATAACTATAAATAAACCACTGGAAAATCACAAATTATGATAATTGAACCTCAAATAGAGCAGTGAAGAAAAAATAAACTAAAAAAAAATCGAAGATTCAAAGAGGTATCCACTTTGAAGTGGAACCAGAGCTCAAGCGCACCAAGGTTAGCAACCCATATGAATGAGATTTGTGAAATTCTTTAAAACAACAAGGTCACCAACACGAAACCATACTACGGTACACAAAATTTGAAAAACAACAAGGTCACCAACACAAAACTTGTAATTTTTTATTCAACATGACAATCCCAAGCCCGGGATGGCCAAGTGGGTCAGGCTTTAGATTTAAAGAGATATTGTAAATAAATTAATAAATAAATAAGATAAAAAAACCTAACCACAAAAAATTTGTGCCACAGAAATAGTGCCAAGGATAAGTGCGTAAGGCTCAGATTTTAAGAGATATTGTAAATAAATTGATAAATAAATAAGATGACACAACAATGTATGACGTCATGTGTATCATGCATGTTCTACCGTTAGTGGCCAGCCTTACGATGAAAATATGAGTAGTTGTTCAATAATATATTGTAAAAATAAGAGCAACTTTACTTAGTAGACGATGGCGAGTCCGCTTTACAATTGCCTCTTGCAACAGCAACGTGTTTTGATCAGATTTTAAGTCGTTATCTTGTGAGAAGAGTAGCAACATTCACAAAAGAATGTTGTTCAACATCAAATTAAATTATTTATTTGCCATACCGTATGGCAAAAATGTACGGTAATACCGTACAACTTTCAAAACAAAAGCACTATTAAAATACTTAATTTAACCATAAACCTAAAATACATATAGTCTTCTCAACATAACCATATAGGCCACCTATACCACAAAAAATACCAGCAAAGCCAGAGATATGTGTGCTGCAACGAGAGCATCAATCTAAGAGATCTTGAATAATAAAAAAATATGGTGTGGTACACTCATACAACTTTTTTTGCTCATATTTGAAACTACGATCAGACTTCTGTATAATATACAGGAAAAAGTACCTTGAAAACAATTTATTATATATACACATATTATGTGTATATAATATAATTATAATCAGTATTGCGTTAGAATTCGTAGAGAACGGACGTATAGTGGAGTAGTTAGTAATAGTGTAGTGTAGAAGTAGTGAGTCAGCAGTTTGTTCGCCATCAAAAGAGGAACAAAAATATTGCATCGAATATCGGTCGTCGACCGCGGAATTCATGCAAGCAAAGCGACCTGCTTTTCGCGGCCGTTCTAAAGCTCGCGTTCGCGTTTCCGTGTGCGTGAGTGTTGATACGAGGGCTGTTTGAAAGGTATGTTTTCAAAATATGTCTAATTTAGTGAAGCCACCTAGTATTCCTACAGAAGAGCAAAGAGAACAGGGAGCCACTAACGACAGTATGGACACCAACACCATGCTAAATACATCAGAAATCCAGTGTTCACCGGATAAATATATCAAATTAAATAAACTCGAAGCTTCAACCGAGCAGGTACTTTTCATCGCCTGGAAAGGGACCGATGAGAAGAGGAAGGAATTGGAGAAGAGCAACTTAGAACTGTTAAAAAAAGTGCAGGATTTGGAAGCAAGATTTCTGAATATTGAGAAGAAGATTCACAGCTCACAGCCTACCAGCTCAGCAGCCGAGAACTACTCAACAAATGACGAAGAATTGGCCAAAGAAACGGAATGGATCAGGACTCGTACAAAGCGGGCTACCAAGAAGAGGAAGCTTAGTACCTCCATCGCCAGAAGTCAAAAATGTGTCTGCAAAAAGAATTCAACAGAACTTAAATTCTAAAACCACTGACGTGGAGAAGAGAGAGAAGAAAGAAATGCCACCACCCCCAATCATAGTGGATGGTATCAAGAATCTAGATGGACTCCTTAAGAGCTTGAAAAAAGTGTCGCCAGCTGACAAATATAGAATAAAACTCTTGAGTGGAGAAACGTTCAAAATAAATGCAGTCGACTCCGAAACTTATCGGAATGTTACCAGAGAACTGATTAATGACGGATTTAACTGGCATTCCTATGAAGATACAGCAACAAAAGGTATTTTTAGTTTTTTTACTTAAAGTCGAGACCAATAAGAGTAATGATTAAAAAACTTCATCACTCTTGTAGTACGGACATGATACTGGAAGATTTGAAGACACGAGGATTGAAAGTTCTAGAAGTTGTAAATAAGCTAAAGTGGAAGAAAAGAGAGCCATTGGATATGTTCATAGTCTCATTCAGCGCGGAAGAAAATATAAAAAAAGTTTTTGAACTTGAAAATATACTTGGTTGCAAAGTGGAAGTGGAAGCACTGAAGAAGGCCAACCTGATACCGCAATGCAAACGATGCCAAGCATACGGTCACACACAAAAATACTGTAACAAGTGTGTAAAGTGTGCAGGTAAACATCAAACAAAAGACTGTACAAAACCCAGTGATGCTTTACCAAAATGTATTCATTGCGGAGAAGCACATCCAGCCAGCTATCGAGGCTGCACTGTCGCAATCGAATTGCAAAAGATTAGAAACTCCAATAAAACAAAAAATATTCCAGATTTACGGAAGAACACAGTGAAGAATATTCCACCAAAAATCACAGAAAATACACAAACCCACAATCCAAACAATGAAAGCGCGGTTAAGAAATTAACTTTCGCCCAGATTGTCTCAAAAGAAAATAGACCAAAATTGGGAGAGCCAAAAAGTGAAGTAGGAGATAACAATAATATTTTGCAGCTCATCTTGGCAAAACTGGATAGACAAGAACAAATAATCACCTCACTGCAGTCTAAATTCCAGAAGTTAGAACAAAGTAAACTACTGCAATTCAAATGATTCATTCACTAAAAATAATGGAATGGAACGCAAATTGATTGTTACAACGGCAACAAGAGTTGGAAGCAATTCTAAACATAGAAAAAATAGATATATGTCTTATATCTGAGACTCATTTTACAAAGCAGTCGTTTATAAAATTCAAAGGCTATAGGATCTATCATGCTTTACATCCCAGCAATGTCGCAAGGGGTGGGAGTGCCATCATCATCAGATACAATCTACAACATCATGAACAAGTGAAACTCGAAAGTGATAGAATACAATTGACAGGTGTAGCAGTGAAAGCAGTAAATTATCATTTTGTTGTTGCAGCTATTTACTGTCCTCCCAGATATTCAGACATATTCATTCTTGGTGGAGATTTCAATGCAAAGCACGTGCATTGGGGATCGCCTTTAACAACACACAAGGGAAGACAGCTCTATGAAGCAATGAGAGAGATGAGGTGCGAAGCTCTTTCAACTGGTAAACCAACCTACTGGCCCACCGATACTAGGAAAATCCCAGATCTTATAGACTTCTGACAAAGAATATATCGGTAAATTATTGCATTTAGAGGATAGTTTCGATCTAAATTCGGACCACTCACCCATCATTTTGACTCTCAGTGATTCAATTCTACAGAAGGAAAATGCTTGTCCTGCGCTAGTCAACAGCTACACGGATTGGGATGGTTTCCAAAAGATGCTGGATGAAAGAATAGAGTTGAACTCGCCATTAAGAAACGAAGAACAGATTGATCGGGAGTTAGAGAAGTTTGTTACTGATATCCAACAGGCAGCATGGTGTAATACTCCACAATTCAGAAGAAGAACCACTGGAAATAATTACCCTGCGGAAATCAGAGAAATGATTGTGGAAAAACGAAGAGCAAGAAGGAGATGGCAGCAATCACGTTCCCCTCAAGACAAAAGAGTTTTAAACAATCTAACTCAAGAACTAAGGAGAGAGATTCAATGTATCAAGAATGAATCAATCAATAATTACTTGATAAACTTAACAGCAGAACGCAGTACAGACTACTCACTCTGGAAGGCAGCTAAAAAAATAAAAAAACCCATTCATCAATCTCCTCCTCTCAGGAAGCAGAACAGACAATGGGCAAGGAGTAGTGATGAAAAGGCACAGACCTTTGCAGATCATCTTGTGAACGTTTTTAAACCAAACAACACAACTGAAGAAGACACTTTAGAAGCAGAGGAGAATATCTTACAGCCAAATCAAGAAATAATGTGTGTCACAGTAGAAGAGGTGAAAAGAGAAATAAGAAATCTGAATAACAAAAAGACCCCTGGATTCGAAATGATAACTGGCTTAGTCCTCAAGCACCTACCAAGAAAAGCAATAGTAAAATTAACACACATTTTGAATGCCTCTTTCAGACTCAAATTTGTACCAGGAATATGGAAAGTAGCAGAAGTTATAATGCTACTCAAGCCAGGTAAAGAGCCACATGAAGTATCATCATATAGGCCAATATCATTGCTACCTGTGCTTTCCAAGTTGTTTGAAAGAATTTTACTGAGTAGGCTAACACCAATAATTGAGAGACAGCACATAATTCCAAATCACCAATTTGGCTTCAGAGTGAAACACTCAACAATAGACCAAGTGCATAGGATTGTGAATGTAATAGAGAAGAGCCATGAAGAGAAAAAAGTTTGTTCAGCAGCTTTCCTTGATATAGGGCAAGCTTTTGATAAAGTGTGGCATGAAGGTCTTCTTTTCAAACTGAAAAAAGTGCTACCAAAGCAATTTACAGATATATTAAAATCCTATCTGACTGACAGATACTTTAGAGTCAGGCATGAAAATTCATATTATGATTTGAAGGAAATAAAAGCAGGAGTTCCTCAAGGAAGTATTCTAGGACCATTTCTCTACCTACTCTATACCAGCGATATTCCCAGCCTTGATGAGAATACTACAGCCAACATTGGCTACGATACAGCCATATTATCAGTAGACAGTAATATTCATATTGCAACAGAAAAACTACAGAGATCCATCAACAAAATTCAAGATTGGACTAGAAAGTGGAGGATGAAACTAAATGAAGCAAAGTCGATTCACATCAACTTCACCAATAAGAAGGACCTGCCCATACCAATAACAATTAACAACCAAGTTGTACCATATGCCAATGATGCCAAGTATCTAGGTATGACCTTGGACGCAAAGCTTCGCTGGAAGGCCCATGTCAAGAAGAAGAGTGAGGGACTTGGAATCAAATATAAGAAGCTGTATTGGCTGATCGGTAAAAACTCCAACTTACAAATCCAAAATAAAGTACTTTTGTACAAACAGATACTAAAGCCAGTATGGACATATGGTATACAACTTTGGGGGTGTACCAAAGACAGCAATATCAATGTAATACAACGGTTCCAGAACAAGGTGCTGAGGAACATTGTGGATTCTCCTTGGTATGTCAGGAACAGCGATCCTCATAGAGACCTGCACGTCGACCTGGTGTCCACCGAGATCCAGAGGCATGCGGAGACGCACGAGGGGCGACTGCACCAACACGACAACGTTGAGGCGATCCAGCTGCTAGGCAATGGAGGGTTGGTGCAGAGGCTCAAAAGGAGGAAACCGTATGAGCTAGTGTAGTGCTTGTTCAATTAGTGTCCAGTGAAAGAGCAGAGCAGTGATTGAGTGAATCTAGCTTCTATAGTACAGTCATAAGTGTACATATTAATTAAACAATCAATATCAGTGAGAATATCTAATGAGATATTCGCTGTTAACATTTTCAAGTAGTATGTTAGGGTAGAAAAAATTAGCTCATTAGTCTCCAGACTAGATAGCTATAGTATTGTACAATAAAAAAAAAAATATTATATAATATAACATGGTTTTTTAGTCATTATCCGCCACTTTTCTCAAGAATATTACGGAGCTCCTGAAATTTTCCCAGAAATTAGACTCATTTCAGTTGATACACACATATTATGTGTATATATAATTGTTTTCAGAGTACTTTTTCCTTTGTGTAAACTGTGAAATTCGATGATTTTTTTTAGTCATCATTTTTTTAAAGTCTTCAAAACAGCTCTTCTACAGATGAAATAACTAGACTATGTGTTGTTGTTGTTGAACTTAGAAAACCAACTTAGAAAACGACCGGACTCTCGAAACCCGCCGCCGGTTATAGTCAGGTTTGTACGACGCACCGTCACCCACGAAATAATGCAGCGAAAGCGCAATGTGGATAAGCTATCAACCCGTCATATTGGAATGCAAGGTGAGATCCGTCCAATTTACATAAACTTTTCTCTAACGGCCCAGCGAAAAATCTTATTATCCAAAGCCAGGAAGTTACAAAAGGAATTCGGCTTCAAATATGTTTGGGTGGACAAAACTGGTACGATAAAGATAAGAATAGTCGAAAATGGAGAAATTCACACTGTGAAGTGTGAAGAGGACTTATGTGCCGTACCAACCACAGTCAAGTGCTAAAATCTAGTTGAACGATGAAGTTTTTTTCTTTTCTTTTCAAGTTATTTCTATATTCAATCTAAATTTCAAGTATTTATTGTCCATTCAATACAGTATTTATTTAGTACGTAACTGCAGTCTAGATCTAAAATTGGATTTTATCCATCATTCTAATCTTTTTCGCTAACACATAAAATACGTATTGTAACTGACAAATCCTAATGAATAACTTTATTATTTATAATAAATTAATGAAATCGATGTAAATATATCTCAACTAAAATTGCTGTGCAGATTGAAGCATTTAGTTTACGTCTATAATTTCAATTATTATTCATACTTTTTTTAAAGTAAAATTCATTGAAACTGAACAATAGTCATAACTATTCTATCAAGTTACGATTAGTATAATTTATTTGAATATAATTTTGAATGAATCAGTCATGAGAACAAACTAAATTGATCAAACAGCAATCATTCTTTCACGTTTCAAGAGTTTCAGTTCTAGGACCGATGTTTTGAAGGCTAGATTCTGTTTTGCAGTAAACAAGAAACTAATCTTATCAACTGAAGCGAGAATCTCCTTGCACATCGACATAACGGAAGAATCATAACGATTCAATAAGTAAGCTTTCTATAGCTAATCGTTTTCTTTCTCTACTACCGCTCTTACGACTGCCTCTTCCTCCGTCACCCTTTATTTTGTGGGCATGCGGCTGGTAGCTTCATAAAATACCGATAACAACTTATCTATTTCACATTCATCATTACAAATTGGAAATGCTCCGTTTTCTCAACATCACTTCCCGCTGATAGATCTGATCTTATTGTGATCTGATTGTCTTTCAATTCAATTCATAATATATAAATATTTCTGTTTTATATATAGCACGGTTCAGAAATCAAGTTTTATCACCGGTAGGCTGAGGTGATCGACTAATTTTTTTTCTATTTCCCTTACCCTTGCTAAATTTATTAATTTTTCCTTCTACTACTTCTAAATATATTATTTTTTTTTCATTTTGAGGAGAATTAGCTTTTAAATCTAAAATACATTTTAAGATTTTGTGTTCTCAATTTTTATCGTATATTTTTCATTATCTTTCTTACTTAAAAATTTTTTTCTTTGATTGTTTATGGTTATAGTGGAAAACTTTGACAATGAAGCAACACAGGAATGCTACAATACTATTGAAATTAACGATATTCTACTTCCCCCACCAATTAATTTTGCCAATATAGTGGAGAAACGTATAATGAGTATGGTTCATATGAACATACGCAGCTTGAATAAGAATTTTGATGAATTCGCTAACACAATAGAGAACTGTCACCTAAAATTTGATATTATAGTGCTGTCTGAGACATGGATGGGCGAAGACGAACCTTTTAACTACATATTAAATGGGTACACATCAATAGATCAGCCTGGAAAGAGAAACAAAAATAATGGTGTATGTGTCTTTGTCAGTAATGCATTCACTTTCAACAGACTGAGTGTTGACATACCAGAGTCAGACTCAGTGGTCCTGAAAGTGAGAAACCCCACCACAAATTTCGAAATTACTTTGATTGCAATCTACAGATCACCCTCCTCATCGGCTAATCTATTCCTAAATGACTTGGAGAATGTTTTAAGGGAGCTGACGGATTATAAAAATGTTATTCTTATGGGTGATATTAATATCGATTTGAATCAAACTTCCGATACCTCTATTGACTATTTTAATATTATGACTTCAAATGGCTTCACATCGTATATAAATAAACCAACTCGAGTTCAGAATATTTCAAGCTCTTGTATAGACCACATATTTTTCAAAAATACAAATGTCAATGCAGATAGAGTGATAGGTGCTATTTTCAAGACTGATATTACTGATCACTATTGTACCAGCATTCATCTAGGAGGTCAAAGTACTGCTTACGAATCAAATAGTATATCTTCTAATACCAGCACTATTGGCAAAATAGATTACAACAAATTATTACAATGCCTCGAAAATGAATCCTGGACTGGTGTGATGGATAACAACGACATTCAAACCCTCGTACAATCTTTTGAACAAACACTTATTACCCACATAGAAAATGCAACCACTCAAATCAAGGTATCACACAGAAACAGACCATTAAAAAACTGGATCACCCAAGGATTAATTAGAGCTATACAGACTAGGAACAAAATGCACAAAAAACTACTGAAACAACCTAATAACAATGAGCTAAAAGAACTCTATACTCGCTATAGGAATACTTTAAACAAATCATTGAAGGATACCAAAATCAATTACTATAGAAATAAATTGGATCAAAGTAGGGGTAATGCTAGGAAAACATGGAACACAATAAACGAGATACTTGATATCAAAAAGAGAGCTTTGAATAATGATATTGATCCTGAAGTCCTGTACAAACATTTTTCATCTATTGGTAGGAAGTTTGCAGAAAAGCTAAACAACGAAAATGTAACCAATATACAACCTCAAATCAGTCATCATAATTCTAACAACTCACAAATTGATTTCCATAACTCTTTTTTCCTATTCCCGACAAATGAATCAGAGATTATTCAAACGATAAAAACACTGAAATCCAATTCAGCACCAGGCGTAAGTGACATAAGTAACAGTTGTTTAAAAAACATAGCTCACAGCATTGCTAAACCTGTAAATATCATAATTAACAGATGCTTTGAAGAAGGTTTCTTCCCAGATGAATTCAAAGTAGCCAAGATTGTACCTTTGTATAAATCTGGTGATGCTAAAAATCCGACTAATTATCGTCCGATAAGCTTGCTCAGCGGTATTTCAAAGGTTATGGAAAAAATTATAAAAAAGCGTCTTACACAATATTTGAGATTGAAAAATTTTATTCATCCCAGCCAATTTGGTTTTCAAGAAGGCAAAAATACAGAGGATGCTATCTCGTTACTAGTAAAAACTTTAACTGAAAATTTTAGTAGAAGAAAGAAATCTATTGCAATATTTATGGACCTCACCAAAGCATTTGATACTATTCCACATTCAAAACTTTTGGAAAAACTTAATCGTATTGGAATTCGAGGATTACCCTTAAATCTTTTCTCGAGTTACCTGAGAGGGCGATCACAGATATTATCAAATGGGAATAAATCCAGTACTGAATATATGCTCGACTATGGTTTGCCACAAGGAACTGTTCTTTCTCCAATCTTATTCATAATATACATAAATGACCTCTTGAACCTGCACTTGAAAAATGGTCGAGTTTTTAGATCTTCTGACATGACTGAAACTAATCTTAGTGTTTGTAGGATGCAATTTCCTTATAGGTGTGATAAGCTTGTGAATATAATTCCCCAAACCTTGTTTGCAAATTCTCCACCAAATAAACTAAAGATTGAAACCATAAATTGGATCAAAGCATCCACTGACTTCTCTGGTAACATAAGATAGTATTGTTGTGATTTGGATCGTTTCTCACTACTTTCTCCACTATATCAGAGCCCTAAGTTTTTCTAGCCCAATATTATCATTCGAGCTTACCGTACTCTAAAACAGCTTTATGCTTTTCTCATTTGCGTTCCTGTTGTGCTGTCTAGCCTAGCGATGTTTAAAATGTATAACTCCACATTGAAGATTCTTCTACCTGCTTTTCAATTCCATTATTTACTACTTTTTTTGTATGTATTTTTTATCTCCTACTTTTTAATCCTACTTTATTTCATATTTTTTATGCCACTTTGTTTATAAATTTTTTGTAATCTATTTCTTTTTGAAGCTCACGAACGGACGTAAGTCTTGTGAGCTCCACATTCTATTTCTTGTAATAATTTTTGTATGTACATTGTCAATTTGATTTACTATGTTGTACAAGAGATGAATGAATAAACTTGAAAACTTGAAACTGGACGAAATATGTCATACTGATCATAATCTTCAATCGATCTGACATTATGGATAATCGACTTGAACCCCTGTTTGCAAAGCGGACACTCCGGTTTTACCTAGAAAAAAAATCTGGTGTGGTACACTCACACAACTTTCCTTGCTCATTGAAATGTAAGCCTCATTCTCAAACAAGAAGAATTTAGGGGAATAACATAATGACGATTGGCGGAAGCATATTAGGAACTACGATCAGACAACTCTACTAGTATATGTGTATATATAATTTGTTTCAAGAGTTCTTTTTCCTTTGTGTAAATTGTGAAATTCGATGATTTTTTCTGAAGTCGTCAAAACAGATCTGTTCTAAAACGTCTGTTCTACAGATGAAATATCTCGACTATGTGTTCTTTTTATAAACTGCTCTACCTACCTACCTCATGCACGAGAAGGAGGTTACTAAGTTCATTTCTCAAGGATGGGATGGACTCCCCATCAGTTTCCCAGAAAGGAGACTCATTCCAGTTGATAGAGCTGATAAATAACTATACAGGGTATGAATTTGAAAAAAATCGGTCAAGTTATTTTTGAGAAAATCGTGAAAAACATGGTTTTTTAGTAATTATCCGCCATTATTCTCAAGAATATTACGGAGCTCCTGAAATTTTCCCAGAAATAAGACTCATTTCAGTTGATAGGGCTTATAAATAGCTATCCATGGTATAAATTTGAAGAAAATCGTTAGAGCCGTTTTCGAGAAAACCGTGAAAAACATGATTTTTTCAGTAATTATCCGCCATTTTGAATTCAATTTTATTGAATTTCTTATTGTCGGATCCTCATGATATAAGGACCTTAAGTTTAAAATTTCAAGTCAATCGGTTGATTAAGAATGGAGTTATCGTGTTCACAGACATACACACATACACACACACACACACACACACACACACACACACACACACACACACACACACACACACACACAGACCAACACCCAAAAATCATGTTTTTGGACTCAGGGGACCTTGAATCGTATAGAAAACCTTACTAGGGTAACCGTATTAGGGTACCTTAATTTTTTTTGGAAAGCGATACTTTCCTTACCTGGTAATAGGGCAAGGAAAGTAATAATAAACCATTTCAACGATGTATCAATATTAAAAAAAAAAAACATAGAAATAACAGTCTTTACAATAGGAAAACAACCTAAATTGAAACTAAAATCTTAATAGAGATGACAGAATATAAGGACATCAATCATGAATGAGGAGAGAACAGATTTTATCCATTTGAACTGCTATAGCTGTTTTCAGGACTAGGTAAAGTTGTTCAGGACTATTAGTAATACTAATCTGTTAGTACGAGATAAAAAAAATTATTTGCCGATAAATACTTGAAATAGTACAGTGGGTTATGTCACATAATTTATGGGATAAAAAATACGATACATTATAACATTAACGGTTAAGGACAAACTTTTGAACATCTCTATATAATTATAAAAGCGAAATGGCACTCACTCACTGGCTGACTGACTGACTCACTCACTCGCAGAACTAAAAATCTGGTGTGGCGCACTCACACAACTTTCCTTGCCGTTATGAACAGTACTGAACAAGAATGACTGGCTTTTTTTTCTCGACAAGCCAAACAGCTGGACAGTCGGCACTGGTGCCAACAAACCTGCTATTGGCAGAACTGTAGTCAGGGATTTGGCGCTACAATTCGAATGCTCTGGCCGGACCATACCCCCGCCTCTGAAAAACTATTTTTCAGCCAAGTTACAAAACTGAAAAAACCAAGGAAGGGAAAAATCCAGACATGACAAAAAGAACAAAACACCAACACCAAAAAACAACATAAAAGAAAAAATGCAACAATCACCACAACTATTGAGTTGGGAGTGGATATAATTTCATTATTACTAGGTCGAACACGGAAACAACGATTACACTTAAAGATACAAATGCGAATAATAGAGCGAGCAGACAGTATCCAGAATTTCTGTCTGATCAAGGACAACAATAACGAAGGTCCAGCATGACAGTTCTTCTTGTGATGATAATCAATCAACATCGATACGAAATTGTCGGATTTTGGTAAGATCATCTGATGACAAGTCTCAAATTCCAGTCCAGCATGAGACAAACGACCGCCGACGCGAATCACACCTTTATCAATGAATGGAGACAGGCGACGTAGGCGCATAGAACAATCTTCTCCCTTCTCCAATTGCACAAATTCAGATGAAAAATGTATCTTCTGTACCACTTTACATAGATACCTCTCAGCAACATCGAAATCTGATTCTTCTGATTGGGGTAAGATTCGTAAGAATTTGAGAACAAGAATTACAATTCTCAAAAGACGACCATAATCCGAACAACGACCAATCAATGAATATATTGCATTGCTGTTACAATCAGGAGATTTTGTGACTGTCAACACTGACGGTTTTTTCGCCTCCGGTGGATCCACGATCTCTTCCATTTGAGTTCGGACGGGCCAATCGCATTCGTCCTCTGCTATCCATGATGGACCTGAGAGCCACAACGGAAAGTTCACAAGCTCAACTGGTGATAAACCTCTAGACAAACAGTCAGCGGGATTTTCAATTCCGGCAACATGCATCCACTCCTGTATACAAGAATCCTGTATTTTTGCGACGCGATTACCAACAAAAGTTTGCCATTTCGCGGATGGAGCATTAATCCAACACAAGGTGACTGTCGAATCAGAGAGTGCGACAATACGAGACACATGACAACGTTCACTAATAATAGTGACTACTGAATTCATGAGTTCTGCCAACAAGAGTGCCGCACACAACTCCAAAAGAGGTATTGAAACAACTTTAGATGGTGCTACCTTGGACTTTGAACACAATAATACAACTCTTGGCTCCTCGCTCTCCTTCTGCGACTTCACATAGATAACTGCACCATAACCAGACAATGATGCGTCACAAAAACCAATCAAACTGATGTGAGAATCCTGAAACAAACCAACGTGACGTGGAACAGCAAATTTCAACAATAGAGGCAACTCTTTTTGACAATTCTCCCAAAGAGTGCAGATAGACTCAGGCGGCTTCTCGTCCCAATCCACTCCTAATTTCCACAGTTTCTGGACAAGACATTTAGAAATAATGTAAACGGTGACAAGAGACCAAGTGGATCATAGATACGAGCCATCACTGACAGAATAGAACGCTTAGTAGCGACGACCTCACCACACTTGACGGAAAACTGAAACAGATCAGTACTACGTTGCCAATTCAATCCCAAGATAGCCAAGGAGTTGTCTGCTTCGAAATCCTTGTACGAAAACGATTTCTCTTCCTCCGAGAATTTCTCCAACATTGATGGTGAATTTGAAGTCCACTTTGTGAGCGAGAAACCTCCTCCCTCAAACAGCTGCTTGGACTGACGATACAGCTCCGCGGCCTCTGACTCTGTGGCGACAGATGTGACTAAGTCATCCTTGAACATGTCTCTTGGTATTCTCGCCTTGGCTGCTGGAAAACGATTTCCATCCTCCTCTACAAGCTGGTGGACGCCAAATATGGAGAGCTTGAAACACCAAAAACAACACAATTGAGCTGATAAATTTCGATCGGATCCTCCGGCGAAAATCTCCACAATACACGCTGATAACGACGGCAGGAATCCTCCACTAATATCTGTCGATACATTTGTTTAATGTCGGCAGTTAGTGCGATTGGGAACAAACGAAAATTAACTAACAAAACAAAAATGTCAGTCTGCAATTTGGGACCAGCATGAAGAACCTGGTTCAATGACAAACCCGATGATGTTCTGGAACCAGCATCAAATACAATTCGGATGGGCGTGGTAGTGCTGCTTGCTTTCACGATGGCGTGATGTGGTATGTAGTAACCACCTCGGTCTGTCTGATCTGCTACAAACGACATGTGACCCTGACGTAGGTAATCGATCAATATTTCATGATATGAAATACGAGTATTGCTGTCAAGCTCTAGTCGTCTCTCCAAAGTCAGCAGTCTGCGTTCGGCGACAGCATACGAATCTCCCAAGCTGCTGGGCGGCTCCGCAAATGACAAGGCAACAACAAAACGACCAGAATTCACACGATGTACAGACTTCCGAAAATTTACCTCACACTCCAACTCTTCCGGTTTCAGTTGACAGCTTGGTGCAGGGCACGATTCCAACTCCCAAAAACGTTCCACAAAACTATCCAACGATGGACTACTAACGAATGGACTACAGATGGCTGTAAAACAATTCGACACATTCGTTGTTGAAGTGAGAATCGGCGCTCTCCCCATCAGAATGTGACCAAAGACACTATTAACAGTCATCAATTCGTGCGATTCACCTATACTAGGACTCCCACGTAGCAAGTGAGGAACTAACTCCGCACCAATGATGCCATCTATTCTACTAGGAAGGTAGAATTTGTCGTCAGCCAGTGTGAGATTTTCAAGATGATGAAGTTTGGATCTGTCGATTTCACAAGAAGGCAACTTGTCGATGATTTTATCTACCACTGTGGCATCCATCGAAAACTTGACGGTAGGATCCAACTTCGACTGAATCGACACACAAGTACGACCTCGAACTTCACTAGTACCACCACCGAATCCACGAACAACGGTTTTCATGGGCTGGAATGGTAGTCTCAAACGCCGACACAATTTGGCTGTAACAAAATGACACTGACTCCCGGTGTCAATCAAGAGACGAACATCACAAAGCTGATCATTACAATCTCGAACATGTGCAGTGACGGTCGACAACACAACGGTCGAATTTTCTACATCGTTGGATGTAGAACAACAACTAATAGGTGATGTGCCACCTGCCTTGGAGTTCGACGAGGACGCAACACCTTCATTGGAACTTGATCTAGAAAAGTGCAATAAAGAATGATGAGATTCTCGACATTGAGCACACTGAGTTTTACTACGACAATCTCTACTCAAATGATCCACATCAAGACAACGAAAACAACAAAACTTTCCTTTAATCAAACAATAACGATCCCAAGGAGTCATTTTCAAGAAACTAGCACAATCTACTAACCGATGACCCGGTTTTGAGCACTTCAGACAATTGGGCTTTTTACTAGATGCATCGTTAGATGAATCATTAGATTGAACCACAAACACCTTTGATTTATTATCCTTTTTGTGCTTCATATTAAACGATTCAGTCTGTTTCTCATCAGAAGGAAGAGTCTTAATTTGCTTTTCAATGAATTTGACATAATCGGCATAAGTTGGCATAGCCTTGTCACGGACGGCCGATTCAAAATTTCTACGAGAACTTGGATCCAGCAATCTCAAGCCATGATAGAGGAATATCGAGTCTGACAAATCAGTGAGTCGCAATCTCTTCACTGCATTGATTGAACTGCAAAACCCATCCAAAATCGCAATACAACCTGCCTTTGATTCTGATTTTATTGGACGAAATTCAAAATTTGTTTGAAATAGGCATCGACTTGCGCCCGTGGATCGTTATAGCGGGTCAATAATGCCTGCCAAATTATTTGATAATTATTAGCCAATGGTGGCAAATGACGACAAATATTTGATGCTTGTCCAGTAAGTCTACTTACAAGATATTGGACCTTCTGCTGATCGTTCAAACTCTTGTTGTCATGTACCAATGCCTTAAATAGTTCATAAAACACCGACCATTGAGTCTGGTTCCCATCAAATTTCGGAAGGTCGATTTTAGGCAGTACCGACTCGGACACGACCGGCTGTGCACTAGCCGCTGAAGCTGCCGAAGATTGAGCAATAGCATCAATCGCCTCTCTCTGTTTGAGAGTGTTAGCCGCTACTTCAATATACTGAAACAGATCTAGATGTGAGTCGTTGGATGCTACAACATGGTCTTTATTCAACTCAAGTTCCAACTCATTAACCACTAATTCTGTCTTTTCATAATCCGAAATGGTCTGAGACACCCGAGGATACAACACTAAAAATTGCTCAGCAACTTTTGGATCAGAGACATTTTTAGACAGGTCATAAAGTTTTTGCAATCTGGCATACAATTGTTCCAGTTTAGCGCGATGCACCCTGATTTGTTTCTGTAATTTTTCCTCCATCTTGAACTCATACACAAAACAATTCAGCCCCGACAATACAAAACAACAGACAAAAAAAAAAAACAAGAATGTGTTCAAAACTAAATGGAAGGAAGAATCACGACTAGTAAGTTATCAAAGTTAAACTTTGATTATCAATTCACAAGACAAGTTACTGCTGAAGACAAAACTATATGATTAGATAATGTTCTTCCAACAACTCACAAACAAACGATAACTTGTTGAATTGAACAAACAAAATCATGCTGTGATTAACCTTCACCAACATGTATAACAAAATGGACAATACAAAATTCCAACAAACAAACAAATTCCCAAAAAAGAGCACAATGAGCCTAGTTTCAGGAAAATTACAATTTTAACTGAAATAAATTTAATTTCAGACAAATACAAATTGACAAGAAACCTTGCTCTTAGAACAAGGCTACAACAAACTAAGTTGAGCATGGATCAGACCATTCTGAACATGCCAACATTGGACAAATACGAAACTGCTTAAGTCCAATGTGTGTGAATTAATCAATAAATTACAAATTTAAACTCATCACGGTTTGGAGGATCAAAAATGTTCTGAACAAAGCTCAGGCTAGAGCTACTAGAGGACTGTAATTTACTATTCAAATAATCAAATACAAACAAGAAGCAAAATTTAATCTTCAATTTGAGCCAGGTTATTGGTACAGCTAAACTCTGCATTAATGAACAATAAAAAAGAGCAAAAACTCACCAGATTTAATCCAATTTTGTCTACTTGCCCTTCGAAGCCTTTATTAGGTGTTTTGGTCAGATTCATGGGTGGGAAGAAATCTGGGAAAAGAAAGGTTTGCTTCCGGGCTGCCTTTTCGTGTTGATTCTGTGTTCCACTTGCAGGTCATATACTGTGGTTTGAACAAAGCTCAAACTGGAGTCTTTATAAATTCAAATCCGATTCAAATTAATTCAATTTAACACTATTTACGCTGTTATACTCAATTCACACACACTATACTCAAACAATTATCTACAAGAAATTTCCTATTGAAATTACATTACAAAATACAAATTCGGTCTTGCGACAAGACAACGGGGTGACAAGACAAACCAAAATGGACGAAACAAGAACGACTGACCGACTGAACAAGAATGACTGGCTTTTTTTTCTCGACAAGCCAAACAGCTGGACAGTCGGCACTGGTGCCAACAAACCTGCTATTGGCAGAACTGTAGTCAGGGATTTGGCGCTACAATTCGAATGCTCTGGCCGGACCAGAGCAGGACTGGTATGTCAGGACTGGTAGTCCGTATGTTTTTCCTTCTCTGTAGTGAGGTGGCCTTCAATTTAAAGAGTAATTTTTCTCAATTGAATTTTTATTCTTGTAGGGAAATCCCTGTCCTTTTCAAGAATAGTTTTTCTCAATTAATTTTTATTCTTGTGGGTAAATTCCTGTCCTTTTTGAGAATAGTTTTCTCGATTAATTTTTGTCCTTGCAGTGAAATTATTATCATTTATAGTAAATTTTCCTTGCTTAGTTTTCATATCATAAGAGTGACCTTGTGTTTTAACTTTGCTTAGCAGTTTCAGACTCGCTGTAATTCCTAGTAGGAAAATTCCAATCATTTCCTAGAGAACTCAGGTGCAGTTTGAGTTTGTCCTTGTCGAAGTTGGTAGACTGCGACGTCCTTTCTCTTTCTTTCTCTTAACTTTCCCTATTCTAAAATCCTTCTGGCTCTCAGGTACAGCTTGAGGACTTCCTCGCCGAAGTTTCTAGACTGCGGCATCCTTTCTCTTTCTTTCTCTTAACTTTCCCTATTCTAAAATCCTTCCTGCTCTCAGGTACAGCTTGAGAACGTCCTTGTCGAAGTCACAGACTGCGACGCTTCTAGCTCTCAGGTACAGCTTGAGAACGTTCTTGTCGAAGTCCCCAGACTGCGACGTCCTTTCTCTTTCTTTCTCTTCACTTTCCCTATTCTAAAATCCTTCTAGCTCTCAGGTACAGCTTGAGGACTTCCTTGCCAAAGTTTCTAGACTGCGGCATCCTTTCTCTTTTTTCTCTTAACTTTCCCTATTCTAAAATCCTTCCTGCTCTCAGGTACAGCTTGAGAACGTCCTTGTCGAAGTCCCCAGCCTGCAACGTCCTTTCTCTTTCTTTCTCTTCACTTTCTCTATTCTAAAATCCTTCTAGCTCTCAGGTACAGCTTGAGGACTTCCTCGCCGAAGTTTCTAGACTGCGGCATCCTTTCTCTTTCTTTCTCTTAACTTCCCCCATACTAAAATCCTTCCAGGATCTCAGTTTCAGATTCGAGATCATCCTAGTCGCGGGTTTTCAGATCCGTGAATCCTTTCTAAAATTCTTAGAAACCTGTCTTCTTTAATAGTAAATATTATTTGCTGGTTTTCCCTGTGGAAAATTCACGAATTTTCCCGTGATCTCAGTTGCAAATTAGACATCGATTTTGTGGTAGTCCTTAGACTGGTTATTGCTTGGAAAAGCCCATTGAAATCTTTTCCTGAATTAGGAGTCACTGACTCGATATTTTCCTTGTTGATAATCCTGGAAAAATCCTTTCCTACCCTGACAACGACAGACTGTTGTCTTCCCGATATTATTCTACAGACTGTGTCTGTGAAAAATCTTTTCTATCCTCTCATAATAGTCGACATACTGACTATTAATTTAAAAGCGTTTCGGACGATTGAGAGTGATTCCCATACCCTTAAGGGCTGTCACAGATAAGCCCTTAATAGCCGGCGCGCAGTCACCAGATTAGCGCGGAAATCCTGTTTAGCAGTTTCATAATTGCTGAAAATCCTTTCGCAGCTGCAGGCTCGCGATTCAGAAATCCTACACCTAAAACCCTGTATTCTAAACCTTAAATATCCCGTATTGAAAATTCATACCCTGTATTTAGCTAGCAGGTTCAGCTTGCTGAGAGCTAGAGCGCAATTCTCAGATTGCGGATTATTGAGCAGATATTTATTTGCTGTAGAGAATAATAATCTTATTATTGATTCTCTGTACAGTATACCCTATACCTTATACCTCAGACCCTGTACCCTATTCTCTATAGCTTAACCCTATACCGTGCCCTATTTAACGATATCTTAAATACCACTAACAGCTCCATAGTTCCGCCATACCGTTACTCCATAGCCCTCACCTTAAACCCCATAGAAAAACCTCTTTCCGGGCTTGCAGGTACAGCTTGCTCGCTGTCAATTCGCAGTTGGTTCAGATTGCGTACTACCTTTATAAATAGAATTATTTGTAGGGATCTGATAGTCAGATCCGTCTCCTTGTATAGGGTTATCTTAATCTCCTTGAACACCCACCCTGTATTCCAAAGGCCGAGGGCCGAATCGGCCAGCAACGGCACGGACAAATACTCTTCCCCTGAAATTAAAAATCTCGCGAAAGAAGCAGAGGGTGAAGAATCAGGATAGGGGGAGAAGTGTAGGTCCGGTATCTCCACCAGTCAGTACGGTCACTGACCCCGACCCATACCCGGCTGTAGCTAGTCCGCGTCGTAGCAATACTTCACAATTATTAGGAAACCTAGAGGGTGGAATAGGCTATTCTAATACAACAGTTGCCAACAGTTTGCAATTGGATAATCACATTTTCTCGAATTTCGAGCTTATTTTTGATTTTAGGTGAAAATGTTACTGAACATTAATTGTAGAGATTCTCATGCTCAATCTTTTCCACTCAAAATTTTTTGTTTAAATTGTATCTGAAGCCTGATAATTGAGAATCTAAAATCAAACTTTGCATAGATGGGGCAGGGCTCCTGAAATTTTTACAGATATGGGGACTTGTGGCAGTTGATAGAGCTTATCGATGACTATTTTAGTTATAACTTTAATCAAAATCGTTGAAGCCAACATTGTTTTGACAACATTTTCGCCATTTTAGCCGCCATCTTGAATCGGATTTGATCGAAATTGTTCGTGTCGGATCCTTATATTGTAAGGACCTTACGTTCCAAATTTCAAGTCAATCCGTTAATTGGGAGATGAGATATCGTGTATACACACACACACACACACACACACACACACACACACACACACACACACACACACATACAGACCAATACCCAAAAACCACTTTTTTGGACTCAGGGGACCTTGAAACGTATAGAAATTGGGGGTATCTTAATTTTTTTCGGAAAGCAATGCTATCCTTACCTATGGAATAGGGCAAGGAAAGTAAAAATCTACCGGACCAAAAACGTTCAAATTTGGTATGTATGTTCAGTTGGACCTTTAGAGGCGCACTAATAAATCTTTTTGCAATATTTCAACTCTAAGGGTGGTTTTTAAGGGTTTAAAGTCTTTTAGCCTAAATATTTTTCTTATTCTCTTAATTATAATTGAAAAATGTCCATACCATATGTTAATATAGAACAATATTTCAACTCTGAGGGTGGTTTTTAAGGGTTTAAAGTTCGTCTTTTAGCATGTATATTCTTCTTATTCTCTCAATTATAATTGAAAAATGTCCATACCATATGTTAATATAGAACTATAATCTAGAGAGGGTACCTCTTCGAAACAGTTGTTAACTGGTAACTAAATTAATAATTTTGTGAGGTTGGCATTAAGTTGAGTTGACTTTGTTGGGTTGGCACCAAGTTGAAGATTGAAATGCATTTATCGCGGGAAAATTGATTGGGCACTGCTACTTCAATCAGAGCTATTCCTGGGAATATTATATTACTAGCCATCAGGCTCGCTTCGCTCGCCATATCCGTTTAGCCAGACGTTTAGTCTGGACCCCCGACTGGATCGTCCTAACACATGATAAAAATACTCAAATGAAAAATGCAGGCGAGCGAAGCGAGCCTTCTGATCTCATTCTCGGACAATCCAGTCGGGGGTATATATCTGTTACACAGATATGGCGAGCGAAGCGAGCCTGACGTCTAGTAATTCAATATAGCTTAACAATTATATAAATTTATCAGTGAGCTTTAAAGAGACTATTATTTACAATATCACAAGGCAAATCAAAGAGCTCTACAGTACTACCAGTGTGAAGTTGTTTAGGACTATGCTTCACTGATTAACTAAACTGTTATTGATAAGATGACATTTATTGGGACAACTTACGCGAGAAATCTGGGCGAGCACTTGCGATAGCGCCCAGTGACGTCAGGCAGCCTGCGCACCCACAGCTCCTGGTTGTAGATGAAGCGGCGGTCGATGACGCAGCCGCTGCTGCTGCGATGCAAATGCGTCCGCCTGGAGCTGTGGCCGCTAGAGTAGACCGGCGGAATCAGTGAGTCCATGCGCTGCAGCAGACCTATCACCGGCACCATTGTCGTTCTACTATAACATATCATCAAGTTTTTAACATTACTAAGTTCTAAATATGACAGCAATATTACATCATTTCTTTTTCATTTTCTTTATTCTTTAAGAGTTATATAATTCTCTAAAATATAAGTGGGCTCTGTCAATCCATTGAAAACAAATACATTTATACCCTGTATTTGCATTATTTTTATTCATCAGCTTACTATTTTTATTTTTGTTATTTGCGCTCACACATACTAGCATTATATACGTTACTTAGAATATACCCTTATGTAAAAAAAATGTAGTGGGTAGATATGTATAGAAAAAATATGTAAGTTTCGGTTAGGCCTATATTAAAATTTTATTTACATCCCGTTACAGTATATTCCCAGTTATAATTGTTTTTTTTTCTGCAGTCTCTTGACATGTTGATATAGCTTTAACCTTGATATAGTACACCCTGATTTAGTACTAGTACAGACCTCGTAATACTACTTTATTGAGCTGTCCCTTGAAATGTACTAAATCGAGGTTCCATTTTATTTATGATTGAAAGTTTTTTCATTTCATTTCTATCATTCAGCTTTCATAAAGCTAAAGAGCTTTCATAGCAGAATATTGTAAAAACTTGCAAAAAAGTAGCCCAGTTTAGAACCGAACTCTGACTTTCTGTGTGGTAGGCTAGTATTCTACCGGAGATCGTGCTCGGGATATATAAAATTTAGTACATTTCAAAAATGTCTCAGAAACAACTGTTCTACTACAGATAAAATTTTATTTTTTGAATTTTATTGAAATTTTCAACAATAACCTAATTGTGGAAATTCGGTCTTCAAGATGCATGAGTTCAATATTTGAGGAAGCTATATTCAAAAGGTGATTCAAATCATTACCGTATTCTTGCAATTGAAACAACGAATCTTAACTACATATTGATGCCACAAAGATATAAACACAGTCCTATCGTCTCTTGTTATATAGATTATCGATACAGACGCTGAAATTGTTGGAAGAACAACAGGCTCAGCCCAAAACGTTTTTTGTATTTCGTGCCTCAACAACAGTGAAAACAATGAAAAGACATTTGTTTGCCTACCAGACATTCTCATGGGTGTGAACTCACCCATAAGGGCCAACTCTATTCAGCTATTCTAACAAATGTTACTGACCAGCAAGCAGTCACCGTTCAACAAGGATTATCACTATCCAAGTTCAAGGAACAAATAAAGCTATTCAAGTCCCAATTAAAAAATAAAAATATTCGAGTTCATGCGAAATTAGCAGATATTCTTGTTGAATGCATGTAATATTAGTGCTATAGGCCAACATTACTATGAATAACAATCTAATTACGCTAAAACAACGAAAAATTAAACTTTAATTGGGGAGAGAACCTGGTTTTATTTTCAAGTGGAACTATTCAAAAATGTCAAACTGAAAACACAAGAAGGACGTGATATCAGAATACAAGTATTCAATACATAATATCTGGATAAAGAAACATTTTGTACAAACCTGAATCTAAAAGCTGGTCGATTAGGGCCAACAAGTATTTCGGCGAAATTTCTGATGTTGACAGAAGGTTGTTGTTGTTGTTGTTGTTGTCGTTGTAAATGTTCTTGTATTTGTTGTTGATATTGTTGTTGTTGTTGATGTTGTTGTTGTTGATGTTGTTGTTGTTGTTGTTGTTGTTGTTGTTGTTGAACTGGACGAATTATGTCATACTGATCATAATCTTCAATCGATCTGACATTATGGATAATCGACTTGAACCCCTGTTTGCAAAGCGGACACTCCGGTTTTACCTGGAAAAAAAATCTGGTGTGGTACACTCACACAACTTTCCTTGCTCATTGAAATGTAAGCCTCATTCTCAAACAAGAAGAATTTAGGGGAATAACATAATGACGATTGGCGGAAGCATATTAGGAACTACGATCAGACAACTCTACTAGTATATGTATATATATAATTGTTTTCAGAGTTCTTTTTCCTTTGTGTAAATTGTAAAATTCGATGATTTTTTCTGAAGTCGTCAAAACAGCTGTTCTACAGATGAAATATCTCGACTATGTGTTCTTTTTATAAACTGCTCTACCTACCTACCTACCTCATGCACGAGAAGGAGGTTACTAAGTTCATTTCTCAAGGATGGGGTGGACCCCCCATCAGTTTCCCAGAAAGGAGACTCATTCCAGTTGATAGAGCTGATAAATAACTATACAGGGTATGAATTTGAAAAAAATCGGTCAAGTTATTTTTGAGAAAATCGTGAAAAACATGGTTTTTTTGTAATTATCAGCCATTATTCTCAAGAATATTACGGAGCTCCTGAAATTTTCCCAGAAATAAGACTCATTTCAGTTGATAGGGCTTATAAATAGCTATCCATGGTATAAATTTGAAGAAAATCGTTGGAGCCGTTTTCGAGAAAACCGTGAAAAATATGGTATTTTAGTGATTATCCGCCCTTTTTCTCAAGAATATTACGGAACTTCTGCAATTTCCCCAGAAATGAGACTCATGTCAGTTGATAGGGCTTATAAATAGCTATCCATGGTATAAATTTGAAGAAAATCGTTAGAGCCGTTTTCGAGAAAACCGTGAAAAACATGGTTTTTTAGTAATTATCAGTCATTTTTTCCGCCATCTTGAATTGAATTTTATTGAATTCCTTAATGTCGGATCCTCATGGTATAAGGACCTTAAGTTTAAAATTTCAAGTCAATCGGTTAATTAGGAATGGAGTTATCGTGTACACAGACATACACACATACACACACACACACACACCACACACACACACACCACACACACACACACACACACACACACACACACATACACATACACATACAGACCAAAACCCAAAAATCATGTTTTTGGATTCAGGGGACCTTGAAACGTATAGAAAACTTGAAATTAGGGTACCTTAATTTTTTTGGAAAGCAATACTTTCCTTACCTATGGTAATAGGGCAAGGAAAGTAAAAAACAATGGGTAACTGAAAACTAATGAAAAATTATTTGGAATAAGAATTTTGGAAAAGTTGGGTAACAGCTGAAGCTGAATGAATATGAATTAATTTCAACTTGATATTACAGCAACCACTGAAAAAATTATCTTAACTAATATTAAGTCATCAATTTTTCACAAAAAAATCATATTTTCACAAAAAATAAGTGAATTGAACTCATTTGGTCGTCTGTCATTTTCCACAACAAAATTGAGTCTACATGAGATTTCTTCAGAGTTCCTAGGAAAAAGTTAATGATCAAGTTTAATCCGATCAAGTTTTGTGCCGAAGGTGACACATCATTATCGGTTAGTACAGGGGTTGCCAAATTTTGCGCCGCGACGTCCCGGGGTGTCGAGAGGTAGTGCCAGTTGCGCCGCACCTTCACGAAAGCAAATTCGGCTTGCTATTTATAACAAAATTTACTCCCAGTTACAATTGACTTATAAAAGACAAACAAGCGTATCCCATTGAATAAAACTTTGCTCATGACTTGGCTGCCATGGACTTTGCTAATTTAAGTACGAAATTTTTCAAGTTAATATTTCATTTATTTTCATCATAGAATTTTCTTATTAAGGGGTGGAAATCTCTTTCTTATGAATTTTATTATCTCATACTGTATATATACTATTCAAATGTTATATTGTTTCCAA
The DNA here is from genome assembly GCF_014356525.2 of Nilaparvata lugens. Classification (NCBI taxonomy): domain Eukaryota; kingdom Metazoa; phylum Arthropoda; class Insecta; order Hemiptera; family Delphacidae; genus Nilaparvata; species Nilaparvata lugens. The sequence goes on along the minus strand of NC_052505.1, from coordinate 46,179,271 downwards.
ACGTATTGTGTTCATACCTGGATAGCAACTCTATTTGTAAATTCGAAATATGTTCGATGACAGATAAATTTTTTTATTGATTGATTGATTTATTATGAAGAAAATCGTGTTTTGTAAAGGCAGTTTGAAGTTTCTTTTTGCAATAAATCAAATACATGACAACTCTTGTAAGTTTAATGTTGATATTCGATCTATGTAAGAAGAAACCTGGCAAAATTTTCTGCAACTAACCAATCAGTAAGAAATTATTAAATCATTTCAATGAGTAGTGATTGATGAAAAAATAGTGAAAATCTTATTTACTATATGTAAATATAATGTTAATGTTTAAATTAAGTTATCTGCTGTTGACCTGTGACAGTAAATTTCAGCTGGCAGAACGAAATTTCTGAAATAATTTATGTGAATAATGAATGGTATGGGGCAAAAAATTGGGTCCTGTGGAAAATCATGGGAGAGAGGCAGGTATTGAGATTCAGTTCCCTCAAACTTGAAAACGATCCTCAAGATATGGTTTAATAATACTCAAGGATGTGTCTTGAAACCCACAGAATGGGAGTTTATCCAGCAAGAGTTTGTGGGGAACAGTCTCGAAAGCTTTTGATAAATCGATCAAATTGATCTGTAGTGAACCTCTTATTCTCCAAAGAGTCCAAGCAATTATTCTTATAAAGGTCAACTGCATCCGTGACTGTATTTTTCCAGCTCTATAGACAAACTAAGAGGTGCTAAACAGATCATTGCTCTCAAAGAAATTCATTCATTCAAAGCACTCTCAAATACATTGAAAATTTGGTAGTTATATTAAGTAGCCTGAAGTTATTACAATCGGTTTTTGAACCCTTCTTATGTAGATGAAAATTTACACCCCACGTTCAACGAAGCGTCTGTTAGTGTACTCACAATACTTACATAATGTTGAATCACGAAAATGGGCCAAGTCAATTGAGAATTGGTGCATTTCGAACTTGCTGTGTGTAAATTCAAAGAAGATTTAGGTCTTCAGAATGACTTATATTAGGAGACTTCTGACCATCAAAGAGAAAAAAGAAGCAAAGTTTCTGGGTTTTACTCTAGATAAATCTAAATTGGTTGGGGCATATTGATAACATTTTCGGAAAACAGAATTAGGGTTTATTCATAAGAAAGTTGAGAAAACGTGTTAGCATAAACGATTTGAAAGTGGTGCATTTTGCACACATTCATTCACACTTGTTGTATGGTACACTATTCTGGGGTTCAATGAATTACAGCTCCAAACTATTCAATACAAAGGAAAGCAATCAAACTTAATGTTGTCATCAAAAACGTGTTCAATGTAAGAAGAGCTTTAAGAAAATAGAGATATTGACTTAATTATACTTGTTTACCTACCAATGTATGATCTACGTGAAAGAGAATTTATATACGCTTGTAAAACAGGCCAATACTCACAATCATGAAACAAGAAGTAGAAAGAAACAATTTTATTACCTATCGCTATTCTTATGCTGAAACACAGAGAACATTTCTGTTTTATAGTGTAGGCTACAGTGTTCAATTTACTTCCGGAACAATTTAGAATTTTTAGATATCATATTTACAAAAATAATATTAAACGTTTTTTAAATAGCAATTCCTCATATTAGTCCGGGCGCAAATGTCATGAATAAGGCACTCCGTGGTCATTTTTGAGTAACAGCCGTGGAAGATGTCTCAATTTCTTCATTAGGTCTAGCATAATAAGTATCGTGATGATGATAAGTCGAAATCACAGGCAAACACCTCTGAAACAAGATGGCCGCCAAAATTTTCAGGGTTTTGCTACATCGCTTGTATTTCAATAACCGTTCAAGATATTCAACCGTTTTTTAGACGAAAAAACTTCCTCTACTACAATTTTTGTTCTCTCTCTCTCTCTCTCTCTCTCTATATATATATATATATATATATATATATATATATATTTAAACGCATATTTTTTTAGTTATAACCTTCAATAGCCCAAAAAAACTTGTTTTCTAAATTTGTTCAAATTTCATTCCATTATAACTTTTTTTGTGCAAGAGATACAGAGAAAATTTTGAACGTTTTTTCAACTTTGGAACAATATGTCTTCGTGCGCTGTACGTCAAAAAATGAGTTCTCCAGCGCCCTCCAAAGAAAACCCTGAATGTTTTCTGGTGCGTTTTCCATAGGCATGAGGTAACAAACTAGAACTAAAAATTTTTTCATGACTACTTTAAGATAGAGACTTGCAAATGGTCTCAATCTCTTCGTTACAACAAGACTAATAAGAATATTGATGATGGAAACAACGAAAATATTCCACATCATTGGAAAATACAAGATGGCGGTCATTATTGTCAGACATTTTTATATCGCTTGTTATTCAGTTATTCTGAGAGATATCGGATTGGTTTCACCACCAAAGTATTTAGAATTAACACAACAATGATGTTCGAGAGAATCATCTCATTTCGATCACTCTTTCCATTATTTATTCAATGAGACGTAATGAATAAATTGAGACATCTTCCACGGCTGTTACTCAAAAATGACCACGGAATGACATTTGCGCCTGGACTATACGTTGCATGAGTTTTATGAGTTGGCTAGGACTACGTAATAGTTTGAAGCTTATTATTCAAAAGTATGTAACTGAGACTTGTCTAGACTAACATCAGAAGTGGCTACAATAAAATATTATTTTATTCTATTCAACTCAGTGAGCCGTAGGTTAAAAAATGTTTGGGGACCTCTGAGTTAGTGTATGAGTTAGTGCAGGCTTGGCCGGCTCAATTCGAAAAGCTATCAGAAGCGAAGTGCATGAATGTTCTTAAAACATTGCAATAAAGTTTCTCTCAACTTGGGATTTTAACAATGTATGGCCAATATGTATTCGATGTGATCATGTTTTTTCAGGAAGCAGGCCAATGTATTAGAGTTAAAGAAATCAGACTCACAACTATAATACCCGTTGTGCCCTAATTATTGAGAGACATAGATTGGATCTTTTTGAGAAAAAAACAATTTTCAAAGGAAGAAATTTTTATCAATTTCCAGGCAATTTAAAGTTAATTGAAGACATCAAAATATTTGGTAAAAATCTGAATGAATATTTGGTGAGCTTATCTCTGTATTCTTTGCAGGAGTTTGACAACAGCGATCGTTGATTTATTTTTAATTTTATTTGTGTACCAACTATAGTTAAGACTTATATGTAATTTTAAACTGACGCTATTCATATGTGTTTGTTCATGTCTGATGGATAAAGATTTTTCTATTCTATACAGTAACTTATATGCTGTAAGAGAATTGTTCTTCAGGCAACCGCCCATATGAGGAACCTTATTCGATATTTCTGTATAGTATTGATTTTTATAAGTTGTAATATTTTTTATTTTTCAAAAATATAAAATTATTTCATTTAGATTGCTTCACTCCTCATTTCTTATGTAGATAGAGAAGGAAAGTATCAATAAACTTACCTTGGACCATTCAACTAAGCAGGAGAAGCAAAACTGATGTAGACAACTATCGGTGAATGATCTATTTTGCAATCTTCCCAAACAAATTGCACAATTTGAGTCTGGTGACTCGGGTCTTTCATTTGGAGAGGATTTGATTTCCAGTTTGGGCTTATTTTCAGTACTCGAATTGCCACCATCACAATTCGGTACAGTTTCCTCGGAACTGTTTCCGTCCATCATTCTGCAAATAAAGAATATTTAGAAATACTAAACAAGATATTCATATTTTAATATGTTATCTAGTTAAATACAGTGATAGAAGTTTTTCTACATCATGATTAACCTTTTAATAAGAAATTTCTGTAGCCTACCAGTTCTAGTACCAGTGTAGTGGGGTGACTGTGAGTCTTTTAAAAATACTCGCACTTGAAGAATTCATAAGCTGGAACTTTGTAGGCAAGGTAATGAAGTAAACTTCATATTAATTTTACTTAGAAAGTATTAACATTGAAGATAGAGCAATACTGGCAGTAAACTGTCACAAATTATGTTTTCAGTAAAATGTTACGCCTCTAGCATGACCTAACGACTGTTTGTAGGCATGCGAGACCAACGATTTAACATTTCTATCCGAAGCACGGGAGTGCTCGAGAAAAATATCTTGCCCGGACGGGATTTGAACCCGGGCCTCTGAATTATAAAGCCATCATCTAATCCACTCGACTAAGGCAACTCCATTTCAGTATAAGACTAATGAAACAAAATTAATTTTCCTTTAAAAACTGACCATATTTATGGCCATAAATATAAATGTATACATATAATTATGGATTAAATTCAATTGGAAATAAATTTGATATGATTTTGATTTAGATTGGAAAGGTTACCATTTACTGTACCTACAATAATTGAAATTTTGAGCAAAATTTATTTTTTGCTCAAAATTTATTATCTTTTTAATTTAAATAATTATCTCTATTATTGTACAGAAATAGTAGCCTTTTTACTCTACATATTAAATTAATCTAAGTTAATATATCTATAAATTTGTGATATGTTAATCATTTTCACATCTCGCATATTCAAAGTTGCGTATCGTGTGAAACACTTCAGATGAAAAATCCAAAAAGGTTGTAGAGAATTTTCTCCTCTTTTCGCTCACATAAATTGTTTTATCTCATTTCAATACCGTTCAAAAATTACAGCCAATTGAAAAAATGATTATTTTCATTTTCTTATTTTTTCTGCGATTTTACTGTTGAGTCTCTAAAACGAGTAAGATACATGATGAAACTTAAGATTGGTCTCAAATGAAAAAGAATAGATGCTCTTTAAGCTGCATTGCTTTAAATCCATCTTGCATGACTCTTTATTATCGAAAAACTGTAGAGACTGAAAATGAGGAAAATATCACAAATTTCTCAAATTTATATCGCAAATTTCTTGATTTTTTTAAACAAACTTATCTTACTTCACGATTATATTTTACAAAATTCATTTACCTCACATGACAGAAGAGATTCTGTTCTTCAAATCAAGACCAAGTACCATTTTTTATCATTTCGGGTTACCGAGATACACAGTTTTGAATATAGAAATTGGCCATTTTTCTGTGTATTTGAATATAGGCTAGAATAAACTAAAGGAGGAATTTTCTATTTTTTCATCAAATTTCAGTTCTGATACATGATTTGAAATTGCCTTGACGAGCTGAGAAGAATGAGCTGTAGTTCGAGGAGATCTGATCATTCTGTCAAAAGTTATAAGTGTTTAAAGTTTTGATCCTTGACGTATCTTTATAAACCCCCCCCCCCCATAGGAAATACTGAAATTAACTGTTTCTAACTGGTGATTCTCATAGAAAATAAGCCTCGTAAGATGATTTCAGCCGAAATATGTGTATTTTTGTTAGGAAGGCCTTGAAAAGGTGTACTATAATGAAAAATTTGTATTTTGGCTGTAGGACATGATTTTCTATTTTTGGGTGTATTCCTCCTCCCCCCACTACTAAATTCGAAAATTCCTAAGGAATCTTGTTCAGAATTAATTGTTCGTTCTTTCACGTGATGTGTGGTTTTTTATCTATACTAGAAAAATATCCAAGTTGTATCGGGTAGAAGTGGTAGGTTTGCATAATTTTGAAAACCCCTTAAAAGATACCTTGAAAACCCCTTTTTTGAAAATTCGTAGCTCCGGAACCAAAAATGGTAGAATCCTGCACGACCACTCAATTTATTGGAAATTTTATATTTAATTTTGTAAAGAATGATTTTACTCCAAAAACTCGAAGTTTTCAAGATTGAATGCAATTTTAAAAAAGTCCGAAATTTTAGGGGGTGAAGCCGCCCTCTGGCGTGTCAGAAAATTTCAGATTCGAATTCAGCGCCTCAAAGTACATACAGAACCGCCGAGAAAAATTCTTTCAAGGCTGTTTTCTGAAAAACGACCATTTGACTGGACTCGTCTTTATTTTCACCTGACGAAATAGACAATGCGCTAAGGATGTTCAAGAATGGTAAAGTAGCTGACCATGATGGAGTGCTCCCAGAATTTCTAACGCACTTAGGACCTAAAGCCAGGCAGTGGCTTGTAAGATTGTTCTTAAATGCCCTGAAGGAGGTAAAAATCCCTGATCAATGGAGGAAAGCAAAGGTTATTGCAGTATCAAAACCTGGTAAAAATGCTTCAGATGTAAAAAGTGACCGACCTATTTCCCTTTTGAGCTGCTCCTATAAATTGTTTGAACGCACCTTGCTGGCTAGACTAGAGCCATTGATTAAACCACTGATCCCTAATGAAGAGGCTGGTTTCAGAAGAGGCAGAAGCTGTGTGCAACAGGTTTTGAATCTGACCTCATACATTGAGTCTGGCTTTCAAGCAAAGAGGAAAACTGGGGCTATATTCTAAGATCTCACATCAGTTTATGACACAATCTGGATTCGAAAACATCTACTCAAGAAAACCAGAACTTTGAAAAGGCAAACACTGAATCTTCTGCGTGACATGCTCTTGAATAGAGAACTCTATGTTGTTTTGAATGACAAGAAGAGCTGGTACAGAACTTTTCAAAATGGTCTCACTCACATACCGAAAGCACCTCGAAATGGTGAGAAATAAGATACAAACACGCAATAATTTGATCAGCAAACTTGCAAGTACTACCAAGGGATCAGGAGCTGCGACAATCAGCTCTAGAATTAGTCTACAGCGTTGCAGAATACTGCGCACCAGTCTGGCAAGAGAGCAGCCGAACCAAATTAATAGATGTTGAACTAAATAAGACTATGCGTAAAGTTTCTGGATTACTGCAGGCAACACCTCAACATTGGCTGTCTGTACTCTCACGCATAGAACCACCAGATCTCCGTCGCGCAAAATCTACTACAGTAGTAGATTATGGGCCTAAATTCATGAGCAACAAAATATTCAACAAAGTTCCAGCTGCCATACAACATAGGCCTATAGAGGGACAGGACAAATTCAAGAACGCCATGAAGAGCTACCTGATAACCAGGCCATTCTACTGTGGAAGAATTTGTACAGAATGACGACCACGACGCGACCGCGTTTCCAGTGGGATAGAAACAAGAAGTATATTAAGTACCTAGGTATAAGGAGAACTTTCTGTCGTGCCAAATCAATGTAAAAACGGTCAATTTAAACAAATATTTCTACACATAGTAATTATGTAAAGATTATTTTTGTTTTATATAAATCTTAAGAAGCATGCAAAACTATATTTTTAAATACGTTACATAATTTTACCCTGGAATAGAAAAACTCAAAATATTTAGTATAGGATTAATCGGCTAAAGTGTATGTCCAGTGTCAAAATACCTGTCGTCAAATTTTTGGTTGGGATCGATTTAGTAGGCCTACGTCATTTTGAACACAAAACCACAAGAAATAAACGGCGGTCACTGATCATATTTTTTTTAATACGTCTAATAGGTTACGAAAGCTAAGGCAGGCTAAGGTTAGAAAAAGCTTTAGGTTAGAAAAGTTTTGGTTGGGAAAACTTAGATTAGGATTATCATAATTTGATGATATAAATAATCAAATTGCTGCTACTTATGGGTTAAATACTTGTAAAATTTTGATACTTAGAACTTAGTTTATTTTAAAAACAATAGTGACCGCCGTTTAATTTTTGTGCTCAAAATAACATACTAAGTCGATCCCAACCAAAAATTTGATGACAGGTATTTTGGTACTGGACGTACACTTACACCGATTAATCCTACCAGTACACCTTATGTATAAAATTACTATAAATTGAATTAATGAATTACTGCATTGATTATACTTACAGAAAAAGAGAATTTGAGTTACAATCAAGAGGTCATAATTACAGGATCACAGAATAGGTTTCTTATTAAAAACTATCTTAGCTACTAGTTGGGTAGAAATGTGACAACAGGGAATACCTCGATTTAAACTAAATGTAAATCATGTTTGTTTTTTACAATGAAAATTTACACTAAATATTTACCATATCACAAATTCAAGTTGAAAAATGAGCAAAAACAGAATAAAAGTAAACTACAAGGAATGATGAATAAAACCAGCAGTCGTCATGTCGCCATTTGGAGTTGTTCGTGTTTTTGTGACTGTTCTGGTCACTGCCAAGTGGATAGGAAGAAACATTAAATAAAATATCAACTTAAATCATTTTTAAAAAATTAGTTCTATACATTTCAAAATACCATATAATACGGATTTGAATTATTTTAATATAAATCAAATAACTATGGATACTGGTAATAGCAATAGGATCTCAGGATGATTTTATTATAAGTAGGGTTTACATTACTCAAGTTTCCTTGAAAAGTTTTTCAACGTTAGTTGGAACGACGATTTTGAAAACTCACAGAGAAGAGAATGTTCTCCTACTTTGTGAAAAACTCTATAATATATAGTGAGGTCCACGTTATAATGGCCAATCGCCAATCCTCTGTCTTGTCAATGTCTTCAATGAACGGTAACTAACTGATACAGGTTTATTGATGCAATATTATTTACATCAATAATATTGAATTTATTGTAATATTATGTGATTTTATTTTAGTAATTTAAATTTTGTAATGATAAATTTATTGTTCATTCACGTTTAAAATAATAAATTTTATTTTATTAAGCAAGAAATTATAATTTCATAATGAAACTTAAACTTAAACTTGAGTTCATTTTATAATGAACTTAAACTTCTGCACGAAGTTTAAGTACAAGCATTGTTGACATTCATATTGTCCAGACTTCAAGTGTGCTAAAACAGCTGATCAAATAACATTTCATCATTTGTGTTTATTATTCAATATTCAAGAATCAAAACATTTCCAATAATATCAACATATTGCCATAAAGTGATAAAGAGGATAAATTCAACCTCCCTCATTGAAACATAATTTATTATAATCTTTTAGGTTATTTAGACAAATTTAAATCTACCCAATCTTAGATCCTCACCCTGTCATGGTCGACGACGGCATTTACGCACAAACGAAAACCAAGCTTAAGATATCTAATAAATTATAGTCACAGTATACAAACAGTATGGAAACTTGGCTATAAAGTGAGGTCCACATTATAATGGCAGTGTACGATTGACTATACTGTTGCTGTCCTTTTCTATCATACAACAAAACAGATAGCACCATCTCTCTCTCACTTTGCAATGTTGTCCATTTACCAGAATATTATTTTCATATCTACTTTTGACAGTGACTGTACAAAATTGAACAAACCATATTCTCAGCCGCCATTTTTTTCTTCATTCTATCAAAATACTTGAGTACACGAGTCGTATAATTGGTTTAAAATGTATTTTTACCTTATAAGAAACACAAATTAATATACCCGAAATGACATTTTAAAAGTTGATAACAACTAACCATCCTAGACTTCATCCATGCTTAAGTTAGCCTACCCGTATAGGTTGGATCTACTCGTACCGGTATAAATAATATTGAAAAGTTATTTCAGAATTAATCCATTGATATTACTTATTTTTAAAAAGGATTTCTATTTTTTTATTATTTTTAAAGGAAATTGGAATAGAATACCAACCAAATAACTCAATTTCTGTTGTTTTGAAATTCAGATTGTTGTATCACAGCTTTTTAAATTAAATATTTCAGGTTTGTATAAAAATAAAAATCTGGTGTGGCGCACTCACACAACTTTCCTTGCCGTTATGAGAATTGATCACCTAACGCTAGTGTTCCCGCGCATCTCAAGTCTACTATTCAAAGATTTGAGCCAGCTGGTGACAGGGCAATAATGCTGAAGACACACGAGGTGTGCTATCTCTTCATAGTAAATCATTAATTTGATAGAATCAACAGTTGCCAACAGTTTGCAATTGGATAATCACATTTTCTCGAATTTTGAGCTTATTTTGAATAAAAAACATTAGTTGTAGAGATTCTCATGCTGAATCTTTTCCACTCGAATTTTTTTGTTCAAATTGTATCTGAAGCCTGATAATTGAGAATCTAAAATCAAACTTTGCATAGATGGGGCGGAGCTCCTGGAATTTTTACAGATATGGGACTTGTGGCATTTGATAGAGCTTATCGATGACTATTTCCGGTATAACTTTAATCAAAATCGTTGGAGCCATTCTCGATAAAATCGCGGAAAACCCTGTTTTTGACAACATTTTCGCCATTTTAGCCGCCATCTTGAATCGCATTTGATCTAAATTGATCGTGTTGTTATATTGTAAGGGCCTTACGTTCCAAATTTCAAGTCTTTCTGTAAATTGGGAGATGAGATATGGTGTACACAGATGCACATACACTCATATACACACACACACACACATACAGACCAATACCCAAAAACCACTTTTTGGACTCAGGGGACCTTGAAACGTATAGAAATTTGGAAATTGGGGTACCTTAATTTTTTTCGGAAAGCAATACTTTCCTTACCTATAGCAATAGGGCAAGGAAGTAAAAATCTCAGTCATGAAAGCAACTTTTTGAATCAAATTATGAAAAAATATATGAGTTGTCCAGTTTCGAAACTCGTTAACTCCAACCAAGCATTTTTTTCACAAAGGGCAAAAAACTGTGGTTAGATTATACAAGGCAATAGCACTTTGGTAATATTTTTAAAAAATGTAAAAAAAAATACTTTTATTGATGTATCAGGTCATAAATCATTGATTTGGAATTTTTCAGTAATTTAAAAAAAACATTTGCACATAACGTTTTGCAGCAGTATTAGCATTATGACGGGTTTTGCACCATTATGAAAGATAACGAGTTTTGTTCCAGTAATTCTAAAATTGAGAAAAACTTATTATTTCACTATGAATTTAACTGTATTTGCAAATTTTATATTTTGTTCGGACCTTCTTGTTGTCTGGGATGATAAAAACGCATATTCAGCTATGAAAAATAAGTTTATCAACTAACAAACATACCGGTAACCAAGCACACATAGCCAAAATGTTGCATCATAAAAATGAATCAAACCAATCTATAAATATAATGAATGTCTGTTTGTGTGTGTGTTTGTGTGTTTGTTTGTATGTTTGTTTGTTCCCTATAGACTCGAAAACTACTTGACAGAACGGCATGAAACGTTGGGTATATGTTGTGTGAATATTGGGGATGGTTTCTGACCATAAATTTTAATAGGGGGGCCAATAATATTTTTTTATTGATCCATTCTACAGACCTATGTTTTCGAAATTTTCGGCTGAGCGGCTACCGAAGAACGGAAACATGATCATGATTCAAGATCATATGATTTGGCATCTAAAGTTACCAGCTGTATAATAAACACGTCACCCTGTGATAAATTGTGTACTGGAATTATAACGGTAGTTTGGAGTTGAAGTTAGTGTACCGTAGTTGATTGGTACCAGCTGTAGATAATCATTCCTCAGGCTAGACACACACCAGTTAGTAAAGAAAAGACAAGACATGTTCAGTCACAATACTTCACATAGTTGCTTATGAAGACATGTCTAATTGCAATGACTAATCTGTGTGAGTTGCATCATAAGCAACTATGTGAAGTATTGTGACTAAACGTGACTAGTCTTGTCTTGACTAACTGGTGTGTGCCCACCCTTAGAAGAGCTATACAAATAATTATCACTCCCCTATCATTGAGAAACTGAGAAATGTTGGAAAAAAATTATTCACCTCATGAATTTACTTTCACCTTTTAATTAGCTTTTAATTATCATTCACCCTTTGAATTTAGCTTAGCTTATATTCATCCTAAAATGGAAGATGGAAAGAATATGGAATTCTGTGTAATTCATGTACATCACATATTTCCCGGACCATCTATTGACAATCAACAACTATCAAAAAATAAATTCATCTTTGAAACACTGATTTGACCTATCTTTTTTTCTAATTCAACACTTTACTGTTAGATATCACTACCAATTGATTGAGAAGAATATGTTTTCAGAATAATAAATGCTGCATGACTAAGCACATAGAAAGTCCGTATTATTTTGAGATGCAAATGAAAATATTGATTGTCAGATAAATTTCATGATTCACCAAATAAAGTCTAAAGTCAACTTAAAATCTCTTCAAGTGTAAAAATTTAATAGTGGTCAAATTATAATAGAAACTATACAAAATATGCATTTGTATTAGAATATTATTACAACTGAATACATTGAAAAACATAACGTGGTTTGCAGCAGTAAGGAATTCAATACATTCTACTCCATAGTTACATAACGAGTTATGTTGCAGTATTCGTTTAGTAACTATAACGGCTTTTGCAGCAGTACGAGGGGTACACATGACGAGTTATGCAGCAGTATCCAATCTTTGACGGTCATTTTCATACCTTTTTAACGTGTTCTGTAGCATTTAACAAGTGAGAATGGTTGTATATGAACCCAGAGAACAAAATGGCGGTCTTAACTCGAAATTGAAAAAAATGGAGATAACGAGTTTTGAAACTGGGCTACTCATATTTTCGATCAATTTAACATTAAATTGGTTATTTTATCAAGGAAATGATAATTATTATTAGATTAAATTTAATGGGATGAATTGAGTAACAGTTGTGTAACAGTGGCAAAATGTAGGGACTTGGCAAGGTTTTTCTCCTATCCTTCTTCACTGCCATTATAATGTGGACCCAAAGACGTTAAAGAGGTGCATCTTTAAAACGGTGTCACAGAGAAGAAAGAGTTTCTTCTTCTTCAAAAAGAAGAAGAATTCCTCTACTTTGTCACGGTGTACACACGTACGTTTGCATTCGCACGTCTGGACACTGTTCGCTATAGCCTTGTACACACGTCCGTACAGATTCGCGCGAACAATCGTATGTACATATGCCTCAACATTCACTGTACGTCCTTGTGGACGCGATCCACGTATGCCTCGGCATTCAAAAAGCTATCTGATTTGCAGACGACACGAAGACAAGGTAGATGTAGATTTTCCACATGTCAACAATGGCGTCATTCCATCATTGAAGATAGTTATCACAAATTGCAGCAGTATCATTTTATTTCAATGACTTATATAATAAAATCAAAAATAAAACTTGACAAACGATGTTGGTGGGTTGAACAATTGTAGGTTGAAGTAAGGAAATAAATTGCTACATGACATAAGATTGACAGTTCAAACTTTATTAGGTTGTCAAAACATTATCTTGTTAATATACTGAATCTAATTCAACTAGTTATCTAAACAATAATGATATCATCATGAGGGAATCAATAACTCCACAAGAACGATTGGCTCTAACTTTGAGATTCTTGACATTAGGCGATTCATTTGTTGGTTTCCAATATCTATTCTGAATCTCAAAAAAAGAAAATTTCTACAATAATTCCAGAAGTTTTGATGACCTAATCACAGCACTTAACGCTGTCTCACAAAATTGACAGTCTTCTTTAAGGAAATTAGCCATAAATTGAATCAAATACTAAATTGCTGCCCATTTTAAACTAACTCTGCTCATACACATGACAAAACAAGATTCTCCAAAAGATTAGCTTCAAGAATACCAATAAATTAGGTTTAATGAATGACAAATCAAATTATTGTGATCCAATAACTAATTGTAAATTATTGTAGGATTTTTGTAATTTTGTAGGATATGTGGATTGTCAAATATCAAAATAGAAACATGCATGGAGTATATAATTTGTATCATGGTTAACAAATTTATAACTGCATAATTTGAGTAAAAATAGCTTCTCTACAGAGTTCCTACAAAAAAGTATAGATCACAATCATAATTATTACCTTACTGTGGCTATCAAATCATCTTATGTTATCAATCAGAGTTGGTAATTAAAATTGTAATCTTCAATATGATATTATATGTTTTAGATAGCTAGGCTATCCATAGAGAGATTTATTCAAACCTTGAACTAGTATTCCTTAAAGGTAAATCTTGAAGCTAATCTTTTGGAGAATCTTGTTTTGTCATGTGTATGAGCAGAGTTAGTTTAAAATGGGAAGCAATTCAGTATTTGATTCAATTTATGACTAATTTTGTTAAAGAAGACTCTCAATTTTGTAGGACAGTGTTAAGTGCTTTGATTAGGTCATCAAAACTTCTGGAATTATTGTAGAAATGTTTATTTTTTTGAGATTCAGAATAGATATTGGAAACCAACAAATGAAGAAATGAATCACCTAATGCCAAGAATCTCAAAGTTAGGGCCAATCGTTCTTGTAAAGTTATTGCTTCCCTCATGATGGTATTATTTGTTTGGATAACTAGATGAATTAGATTCAGTATATTAACAAAATAATGTTTTGACATCCTAATAAAGTTTGAATTGACAATCTCATATCTTATGTCATGTAGCAATTTATTTCCTTACTTCAACCTACAATCATTCAACCCACCAACATCGATTTTATTATACAAGTCGTTGAAATAAATGATACAGCTGCATTTTGTAATAATTATCTTCAATGATGGAATGACTCCATTGTTATGATGTGGAAAATTTACATCGTCGCTTACGTAACTACTGTAGATCTTTAGTAGGCGATGTTTACATCTACCATGTAAGTGCTCTAGTGAGTTGAAATGCCATACCGTAACTGCAAAATTATTATTTTAGAGATTGGATTATTTTTTGATATTTTGAGTAAGGAATTCAAAAAACTAGTTTATGAAGACATTTCTTTGATATCGCCTTATCCACATAACTCTAAGCTCAAGAAGGCAAAATCCTGACCCCCTAACCTATCCTTTCACATTTGAAACATCAAAAAACATAACTCTAACTGCACCTAGCCCCTTCTAGCATATTGCAATTTCAAAGCAAAAACCTAACCTATCCTAATAACACATTATTAAATAAACCTAACCTCTAACCCTTTCACATTTAATACTTTGGATTTATTCGTCATCTTTAGAACAAAACATAAACATGTGGTTCATTTCATGAACATGTTCACAAACATGTGGTTCATTTCATGAACATGTTCACAAACATGTGGTTCATTTCATGAACATGTTCACAAACATGTGATTCAAAGCAAAATCCTAACCGCCCAACCTATCCTTCTACCTTTGAAACAGAGAAAACTCCTATAATACTCCTATAAAACTCCTTGTAATTCTGTGCTTTGAAACATCAAAAAACATAACTCCACCTAGACCCTAGCCCCTTCTAGCATATTGCAATTTTAAAGCAAAAACCTAACCTACCCTATAAAACATTATTAAATATAACCTAAATAAGAACTAACCCCTAACTCTTTTACATTTGTTGAACGAGACAAGGATAGCAACACTATTGCAAATCGTACACTACCATTATAACGTGGACCTCACTATAGATACTTAAAGAATACTTTTGAATAACTGTGACTGTTGCTGGCCGTTACTCTGTTTCTGAGACAAAGAGAAGCTCCTATATTCTCAGCCGCCATTTTTTTCTTCATTCTATCAAAATACTTGAGTACACGAGTCGTATAATTGGTTTAAAATGTATTTTTACCTTATAAGAAACACAAATTAATATACCCGAAATGACATTTAAAAGTTGATAACAACTAACCATCCTAGACTTCATCCATGTTTAAGTTAGCCTACCCGTATAGTTGGATCTACTCATACCGGTATAAATAATATTGAAAAGTTATTTCAGAATTAATCCATTGATATTACTTATTTTTAAAAAGGATTCTATTTTTTATTATTTTTAAAGGAAATTGGAATAGAATACCAACCAAATCACTCAATTTCTGTTGTTTTGAAATTCAGATTGTTGTATCACAGCTTTTTAAATTAAATATTTCAGGTTTGTATAAAAATAAAAATCTGGTGTGGCGCACTCACACAACTTTCCTTGCCGTTATGAGAATTGATCACCTAACGCTAGTGTTCCCGCGCATCTCAAGTCTACTATTCAAAGATTTGAGCCAGCTGGTGACATGGCAATAATGCTGAAGACACACGAGGTGTGCCAATACCTACTATTACTTCAGGCCCCACAACTGATCTCTAATAAACTATGACGTCATCACATGTAGATCCATGATCTACTGGCGGTAAGCAAGCGAAATAAGAGCGCTGATGCTTGTTATCACATCTGATATGGTAATCAACAAAATTAGAATTACAAATTCAATTTTCAAGGTCTTCCATTTCAATGAATATGGTTTGTTTATCATTCTTCTAATATTCGTTGTGAAAATAATAATGGGTTTTAAATCATGGGATAGGTACTGTTGTGTACCTAATTGTTGCGGGAATTATAACAAGACTCCAAAAGTTTCGATCCGTGCGGTATTTTCTTTTTCGAAGATGTAACTTTGAAACGAGAATGGATACGAGCGATAAGAAGAAAGACTTCAATTCTACAAAACAACGGGGTTACATGAAGTGTAGAAGAACAGTGTAAATGAAGTGTGAGTGGAAAATTAAATTGAAGTGTGAAAGAACAGCGTAAATAAAATGTGAAATAACAGTGTAATTAGAGTGTGGAAGAACAGTGTAAATAATATGTGTGAAAGAAATTTATTTGAACAATAAATTAAAAAGTAAATGCGAAGTGTTGGAACTGTCCATAACATCATAATATTTAAGGTTTTTCCCAACTGAAAAACAGCCTCCTGATTGGTTTCTTTGTACTACAGATTTATTGTGATCAAGTTTGTGGAGCCTTTCCCAAAAAAGAGTTAGATCAAATTTAGTTTATCTTTGATTTACCTCTCCTTCGATTCTGATACAGGCTATTATTAAGTATTTTTGGTTGAGATGAATTTATCAATAGCTCTATCACTGAATCGAGTAGGCCTATGTCTATCAAGCTGAAAGTATGATAAATTATGCATTTGTGGAATAAAGTGTTTTTTATTTCAATAAAATTTCTATTTATTAATTACAAATGTCTTCAATCTGAAATTTAGATAGTATTCGATCCAATAAAAAATCGAAACAGTAACAAAAGTTACATTGATAAGCTAGTAGAAACTACTATGATCTAGGAAGAATCAATCTACATGTTATGACGTCATTAATTGTTTGTGGGGCCTGAAGTAATAGTAGGTATTGGTGTGCTATCTCTTCATAGTAAATCATTAATTTGATAGAATCAACAGTTTGCAATTGGATAATCACTTTTTCTCGAATTTTGAGCTTATTTTGAATACAAAACATTAGTTGTAGAGATTCTCATGCTGAATCTTTTCCACTCGAATTTTTTTGTTCAAATTGTATCTGAAGCCTGATAATTGAGAATCTAAAATGAAACTTTGCATAGATGGGGCAGAGCTCCTGGAATTTTTACACATATGGGACTTGTGGCATTTGATAGAGCTTATTGATTGAAGACACAGGAGGTGTGCTATCTCTTCATAGTAAATCATTAATTTGATAGAATCAACAGTTGCCACAGTTTGCAATTGGATAATCACATTTTCTCGAATTTTGAGCTTATTTTGAATAAAAAACATAGTTGTAGAGATTCTCATGCTGAATCTTTTCCACTCGAATTTTTTTTTCAAATTGTATCTGAAGCCTGATAATTGAGAATCTTAAATCAAACTTTGCATGAGTGGCGGAGCTCCTGGAATTTTTACAGATATGGGACTTGTGGCATTGATAGAGCTTATCGATGACTATTTCCGGTATAACTTTAATCAAAATCGTTGGAGCCATTCTCGATAAAATCGCGGAAAACCTGTTTTGACAACATTTTCGCCATTTTAGCCACCATCTTGAATCGCATTTGATCTAAATTGATCGTGTTGTTATATTGTAAGGTCCTTACGTTCCAAATTCAAGTCTTTCCGTAAATTGGGAGATGAGATATGGTGTACACAGATGCCATACACTCATATACACACACAACACACCACACACACACACACACACATACAGACCAATACCCAAAACCACTTTTTGGACTCAGGGGACCTTGAAACGTATAGAAATTTGAAATTGGGGTACCTTAATTTTTTTCGGAAAGCAATACTTTCCTTACCTATAGCAATAGGGCAAGGAAGTAAAAATCTCAGTCATGAAAACAAATTTTGAATCAAATTATGAAAAAATATATTATTTCGATCAATTTAACATTAAATGGTTTTTTATCAAGGAAATGATAATTATTATTGGATTAAATTTAATGGGATGAATTGAGTAACAGTTGTGTAACAGTGGCAAAATGTAGGGACTTGGCAAGGTTTTTCTCCTATCCTTCTTCACTGCCATTATAACGTGGACCCAAGACGTTAAAGAGGTGCATCTTTAAAACGGTCACAGAGAAAAGAGCTTCTTCTTCTTCAAAAGAAGAATTCCTCTACTTTGTCACGTTACACACGTACGTTTGCCTCGGGTGAGCATACGTGTACGGGCTTGCATTCGCACGTGTGGACACTGTTCGCTGAGGCATGTGGGCGAACCGGAACCCTGTCGGTATTTTGGCGTGCTCAAAGGCGCCTCGGGCGAGCATTGAATGTACGTGTGGACGCGATTTTGCCATACGGGTGAGGCAAAACGTAAACATTGAAGGCGTCATAACCTAATTCCAATGAATTAGGTTGATGAATGACAAATCAAATTGTGATCCATAACAATTGTAAATTGTAGGATTTTTGTAATTTTGTAGGATATGTATTGTCAAATATTAAATAGACATGCATGGAGTATATAATTGTATTATGATTAACAAATTCAGAACTGCATAATTTAAGTGAAAAAAGCTTCTCTACAGGGTTCCTACAAGAAAGTATAGCTCAATATTATTTTACTGTGGCTATCAATCATCTTGTGTTTGTTTCATGTTATCAATCAGAGTTGTTAATTAAAATTGTAATCTTCAATATGATATTATATGTGGGGGCTAAAAGCAAATGCTGCAAAATCCACTTTTTCCGGAATTGAGTTATTGGTTCCACTGTGAGCTGTTCTGTGTCTAGTTTCAGAATATGTAACTCTTGAAGGCAAAAACTGCTCGGAAATATGTTATTTTAATATATGAATATATCCTTGTTTGAGATTCAGAATAGATATTGGAAACCACAACATTTCGTTTCAAAAAGCTTCTGATTTGCAGACGACACGAAGACATGGTAGATGTAGATTTTCCACATGTCAACAATGGCGTCATTCCATCATTGAAGATAGTTATCACAAATTGCAGCAGTATCATTTTATTTCAATGACTTATATAATAAAATCAAAAATAAAACTTGACAAACGATGTTGGTGTGTTGAACGATTGATCGATTTAAGGAAATAAATTGCTACATGACATAAGATTGACAGTTCAAACTTTATTAGGTTGTCAAAACATTATCTTGTTAATATACTGAATCTAATTCAACTAGTTATCTAAACAATAATGATATCATCATGAGGAATCAATAACTCCACAAGAACGATTGGCTCTAACTTTGAGATTCTTGACATTAGGCGATTCATTTGTTGGTTTCCAATATCTATTCTGAATCTCAAAAAAGAAATTTTTCTACAATAATTCCAGAAGTTTTGATGACCTAATCACAGCACTAACGCTGTCTCACAAAATTGACAGTCTTCTTTAAGGAAATTAGCCATAAATTGAATCAAATACTAAATTGCTGCCCATTTTAAACTAACTCTGCTCATACACATGACAAAACAAGATTCTCCAAAATTAGCTTCAAGAATACCAATAAATTAGGTTTATGAATGACAATCAAATTATTGTGATCCAATAACTAATTGTAAATTATTGTAGGATTTTTGTAATTTTGTAGGATATGTGGATTGTCAAATATCAAAATAGAAACAGCATGGAGTATATAATTTGTATCATGGTTAACAAATTTATAACTGCATAATTTGAGTAAAAATAGCTTCTCTACAGAGTTCCTACAAATATAGATCACCATCATAATTATTACCTTACTGTGGCTATCAAATCATCTTATGTTATCAATCAGTTGGTAATTAAAATTGTAATCTTCAATATGATATTATATGTTTTAGATAGCTAGGCTATCCATAGAGAGATTTATTCAAACCTTGAACTAGTATTCCTTAAAGGTAAATCTTGAAGCTAATCTTTTGGAGAATCTTGTGTTTGTCATGTGTATGAGCAGAGTTAGTTTAAAATGGGAAGCAATTCAGTATTTGATTCAATTTATGACTAATTTTTTTAAAGAAGACTCTCAATTGGTAGGACAGTGTTAGTGCTTTGATTAGGTCATCAAAACTTCTGGAATTATTGTAGAAATGTTTATTTTTTGAGATTCAGAATATATATTGGAAACCAACAAATGAAGAAATGAATCACCTAATGCAAGAATCTCAAAGTTAGGGCCAATCGTTCTTGTAAAGTATTGCTTCCCTCATGATGGTATTATTTGTTTGGATAACTAGATGAATTAGATTCAGTATATTAACAAAATAATGTTTGACATCCTAATAAAGTTTGAATTGACAATCTCATATCTTATGTCATGTAGCAATTATTTCCTTACTTCAACCTACAATCATTCAAACCACCAACATCGATTTTATTATACAAGTCGTTGAAATAATGATACAGCTGCATTTTGTAATAATTATCTCAATGATGGAATGACTCCATTGTTACTTTTTGTCTCTTCCAGTCACACTTGATTTAGGAGTAAAACTGTGGGGAAACATCATCACTCAAAAAAGCATTTATATGGCAAAAGAAAGCACGAGTTAATTGATATAACTATCCCAATGAACCTTGCATTGTCTGTAATATATTAAATTTAATCTCCGTAAAGAAAAATCTGTCTAATTTTCATAAAAAATATTTCTATACATTCACATTACACAAGACCTAGGTATTATAAAAGACCTACAGTTAGATTGACTAAAACTCTAAAAGTCCATAAGTACCTCGAAATTCGTATGTTTAATTTACTACCAGATAATGTTAAGCAGTTACAATTGAAAAACGTTTGTATTGCTGTCGATAATGGCTCAAGTCTGAAGCTTCTCTTTCTATTCTGTTAATGAGTACCCGGAATATTTCAATGTATATGTGTAAATTTGTTCGTTTCTATAGTCCAACTTGTGATATTTTACTACAATATTTCAATGTGTATTTGTAAATTTGTTCGTTTTTATAGTCCAACTTGTGATATTTCACTTATTATTGACGAAGCCTATTGCTTACATTTTTGTAATGTGTTGTTTTGGTCAATAAAATTCTTGATTCTTGATCTTGAGATTTGTAAAAATCTTTATATTCCTCCACTGAGTAGGCACATATGGATAGAAGCTCTTTTTCAATAAATTCTGAAACTAACCGACGTTTCTTTATGTGAGATGGCAATAAGTTGTACATCCGGATACCTGAACTCCTTACACCTCGCTCATATATAGTACTTCGGTGTGCATCATCTCTCAATTATTTCTGTATCTGGTCGAATATTGGTGAAATGTTTCTCCTGTATTGAATTTATTATGTGTGTGGTTTTTTTAAAGCAGATTGTTTCCAAATATATAGGCTTGGGAGTGGGAGAATTCCAAGTTTTTTGAAGTAGGGCCGACAACTTATGCTATGTTCTTATGTATCTTTTCTATGTGGTTGCATCTATCTAGTGAATGAGCATAGTAGTGTTTTACGGGACGGTTCGATGATCTCGCCCTCGAGGGTGACGACCCTGTGGCGGATGGCGCCATAGGCGATGCGTGACGCCTGGTCCAGGTTGTCGGCGACCAGAGTGTTGCGCAGTGCGTAGTAAAAGGCTGGCCGAACCCGGTCGTCCACCACTTTGATCACGTCAAACAGGCGCGGAACCTGCTCCGGGCTACAACCACATCGCATTATATTTCAACATTATATTTTTATATTTATTTGAATCATTACTTTTACTATTAGATTCAAGCACTATTATATTCATGATAGTTTGGATTTTATAATTTATTATACATACATGCCATATGCCAATCAAAATAGCATTGACAAATTATTGTCATACATACATACATACATATGATTTTGTTTGATATATATATATAATTGATATGGTTTTTAGTGATTTTGAGGTCATGACTATACGTCAATTATACATAAAAACCGTAATTGAGTACTTAATAAAATATAGATCCGATTTTCCTCTCACAATAAACTCTACTCTTAATTATTATAATCTAAGGGCCACTGCTAACAAATATGTAACCTATAACACTAATATTGAATGAATAAGGAGGCAATTAATTTACATAGGTACTAAAATAATAAACCTCATTCCAAATCACTTTCTCATGGACAATAAGATCAGCGGAAAAATTAAACTGGATATAAAAAACTGGACATACAGTAATTTCTTCTTCCATTTAGATATATGACTCGAGATTTCTGCTCCAGCATTTTTTTTTCTCATTAGTTTTTTTCATTTTTCAGTGGACTCGCTTACCTTTATTTTGAGTACCTATTCCTCTGTTTTCTTCCTTCCCCCCGTTTCTCCCTTCCTTTTTTCCTCATTAATTCTCTTCTCTTCTTTGCCTGCCTATTACATGGGAAACCATAGTTGGCTAGGTATCTTCCTCTCTTTTTTTTTCTCTTCTCCAACACACCCAAACACTAAGCCCATGGTTTTTTATATTTGTAACATTTTATTGTGTTTTATTTGTTTCGTAAATCTTTGTAATTTTGTTTTGTCTTGTTTTGTGTGTTTTTAATAAATTGAAATTGAAATTGAATTCAATACGGATATAATTACAATATAATGATACAATAGTATTCATAGTAATACTCAAGTAACATCAATTATTTAGAGATTAGCCCTTCAAACGAGCTGTAATGACTATGTAATGGAAGTGATTGAAAGTAGATATTAGAAGTAGTGAAAATTAGAACGTAATATTTTATTTGCTTGCTTCCTAGCATAGGCTACGGAAAGCTTGCATTTTTTAACCGATGGACGAGGTGAGGATCTTTCTCAGGGTTGGGAACTGCCTAGCTAGTATCCCAGCCTGGGAAAGATAGTTTCCATCCACTCGTCCCATCAACAGTTTCCGGCTCTTCTTCCCCCCTGCCGTAGTCTAGTTTCCACGTGTAGGCCTAGGAAGAGTCAGACCTGAAGACAAAAATGCATTCTTTCCGTGCACTCTTCTTTTAACCGCTGAAGCAAACGGAGCGCGTTCAGAGTCCGGGATTCAAGACACCAACTATATTTTTTCGGGAGTGTGGATCACCCAAAACCACATCATGTTCTTCAACGTCTTCATCATGGGTGAGTCCCAAAATTGATCCTACTCAAATGATAAGGGGCGATCGAACTTTGCTAGCATAACAATAGGTTTTTATTTTTATTGTACCGTTCAAAATTTCTTTCAATGTTTTTTGTATTAGGCTAGGCAGCCAGAGTAAAGTCAAAATTTATGAAAACAATCGTAGAGAAAATGTTTTAATTAAACCAACTTTCAAAGAGCAAAAAAATAGCCTTATTTAAACCACGTTTACCCATTAGAAAAGCAGTTATTAATATTAATCTACCCGATATATTACAACTATATAGAGATTACGCTAAAAACCACTCTTTCACCCAGTCCTGAATGACTCAGAATCCCTTATACTTTCTGGCAAAGCGTTGAAAATTTTCCTTCCAATATATATCACTCAGCTCATAAAAATTTGTCCTATACTATTCAATGAATTTGAAAAATATGATATTTTATTAAATAAAAAATGGAATTTTATGCTATTCAATGAATTTTTATTTGAAAAAATTGAATTTGTTCACTACGATTTTTTGTACCACCGTACGGTTGCCAAATCGTTTTTAGATTACTAAGAATTACAAGAATATTCAAAGTCAATTATTATGAAAATCTATTTTCAAATAAAGTGGAGATATAATATTTTCTTGGTGGATATATTTGAGATTAAATTGATCATTATTAACAATAATCAAAAATCTGGCGTGGTGCACTCACACAACTTTCCTTGCCGTTATGAAAATTGATCCCCTGACGCTAGTGTTCACGCACATCTCAAGTCTACTATTTAAAGATCTGAGCCAGCTGGTAACAGGACAATAAGCTGGAGACACACGATGTCTGCTATCTTTTCATAGTGAATGATTTAATAGAATCAACAGTTGCAATTGAATAATCACATTTTATCGAATTTCGAGCTTATTTTCAATCTTAGATGAAAATGTTACTCAACATTAATTGTAGAGATTTTCATGCTCAATCTTTTCCACTTGGAATTTTTTGTTTAAATTGTATCTGAAGCCTGATAACTGAGAATCCAAAATCAAACTTTGCATAGATGAGACGGAGCTCCTGAAATTTTTACAGATATGGGACTTGCGGCAGTTAATAGAGCTTATCAATGACTATTCTAGGTATAAATTTGATCAAAATCGTTGAGGCCTTTTTCGAAAAAATTGCGAAAAACCCTGTATTTGACAACATTTTTGGCATTTTAGCCGCCATCTTGAATTGCATTTGATCGAAATTGTTCGTTTCGGATCCTTATGTTGTAAGGACCTTAAGTTCCAAATTACAAGTCATTCCGTTAATTTGGAGATGAGATATCGTGTACACAGACACTCATACACACACACACACACACACACACACACACACACACACATACCAAAAAACCAACGTTAGTAGACAGAAGGTTGATCACTCACAGGTGTAAGATTCAAAGTGGTGGGGGGAACGTCAGCACGCCGTCACGTGTAGTAAGAATGTGATAGAGTAACCATATAGAGTAAATTTCTCCATACTTATAGCGAAAGAATCACCGATTCTAATGATGTTGTTTAATATTTCAAGTTCATTCAACTTGTATGAATAAAATGAAGTTGAAAGTTTTTCAAGAATCTGAACACGTGACACGAAAAAGTTAGTAAGCTGGAAAAGTGTTAGTAGACAACGTTATTCTATTATATTTTCAGATTAAACCATAAAAAATCTTGATAAACCAATGCATTGCAATAAAACAATAAACCGATCCCGATAAATCCAATGAGTTTCATTCATATAAATGCACTGAACACATGCTGGTATCGAGCACATGTTACATGTTCTACCTACGAGAATAAAAATATCTCATCCCCGAAATTCACAAGCTGATGTATAGCCAAACTACAAAATATAAACATGACATAGAAGATAAAGAAACCTTAAGGGTTTGAAAGGGAAGGTTAGGAGGTGGGTTTTTTGCTTTTATATTGCAAAATGCTTGTATTATTCAAATGTTTTGTTAATTATTAAGCAGAAACAGAAAGCTTGCATGTCGGAAAATGTTTGTGTTATATAATTTGACTATAGGTCACCGTATGATTTTCAAGAATGCGATATTCTGCCTACTCTGTACTACAGCCTACGTCACGACTGCAGTTCCCCCACTCCAATTGCATTTCAACTAAAATACTATAGATGAGTAACCAACCTTCTGTCTATTAACTTTGCCCAAAAACCACTTTTTTGGACTCAGGGGACCTTGAAACGTATAGAAATTTAGAAATGTGGGTACCTTAATTTTTTTCGGAAAGCAATAATTTCCTTATAGGGCAATACTTTCCTAGTAGGGCAAGGAAAGTAAAAATTATACCCGGTTGCACAACAGCCACGAGAATCAACAAAGAAGCCTTCTCTGGTTGGTTCTCGTGGTATTTAATCATGATTAGAATATACAGGGTTTGTGCAACCGGGCAATAATATTATATCAGATACACTGATTATAACTGAATAATTTGAATCTCTGCTATCTAATATAGATGGCAGTGGAAACGAAAAAACGGCAACACTGCGTTCTATCAATTCCACTGACATTACAACATGAATCTCACAATAGTCTTGATCAAAGAAGTAGAATACTAGATATTATTCAGCATAATAACAGTTTGGATTTTTAGCAATAACACTAATTTGGATGAACGAAAGAGGCGAACATACGCATTGAACGGCTTGGCATAGGTGTTGCGCAGATGTTGTTGCTTGTCGAGCGCAATGAAGGTGGCTCGTCCCACGTTGTCGGCCTTGAGTGCAGCGATGCAAACTTTGGCGGTGTCGGCTGTGTCGCAGACCACATTGTCCAGGGCGCCACACGCCGTCGACACCGCGCAGTCGTACTTGCTGTCGATGCCACCCAAATCACCCTGAAACACATCAACTAATGAATTAATATTAATACATAAATCAGTAAATAATTTACAGTTGGATGTAGTAAGATGATTTTAAATTGGTTCTGTAATAAAGTAAGATTTTTGTTGGTTTAGAATCTACTGTCAATCAAACCTATTTTATTTATAAAATCAGGCCTTTTCAATTATCACAATATTAGTAAATCATGAAAAATTTTCAAAAAAGGGGT